>NC_141352.1:795000-905000 GCF_057382095.1 Aulonocara sp. 'chitande type north' Nkhata Bay | reverse complement strand
AAAAGCTCTCCCCCAAAGTCTTTGGGCTGAAGAACAAAATTGCTACTGGATAGGAAGATTTCTAAAACCACACATCAAGAGAATGCTGTTATGTAAATTACCAATGACTGGTGCTCTTGTGAATAGGAGTGAAACTCTTGTACAACCATCATTTGTTCTGTGTTATGTTTCGATTGAACATTTTAACTTTCAATAATGAATGTTTCACGTGTGGTACATTTGAGTAGCTTGAAGAGCAACTTTGTAATTATTCAGTTATAGCTGCTGCCCTGCGTATAATCAGTGTTAACTCAACCGAATAAAACAAAAACAAAAAAAAAAAACATTCATGATTACCACACTGCAGCACACTGGTAACACTTTAAAGACTATTAATTGTTTTGAAGCGAGTATGTTAGGTCAGAAAATATGTAAAACATTCAGAATCTTCAAGGAAGGACTAGAATGGAAAGACAGTGGTCAATAAGCAGTAAGGAAAACACAAGTTTAATTTTAAGTCTAATTACCTTATTAAAATGCAATTTCTAAATATGGATCGCAGAACAGCAAGTCTGAAACTGGTTAGTTTGTGGATGCATCAGTTTCTAATTGTGATACATTATACTGCTGGTAGTGTTTTATTCTTTTATGTAAGGAGTTTGTTTGTTTTTTTCTTTTTTAGAGGAAGAGAAACATTGGTTAACATTTCTCTTGTCTGTTGTTTCTGTTTTGTTTGAATACAGCTTTTTAAAGCTACTAGTTCATAGGCAAAAGTTTTGTAATTTGTATTATACAAATTGCAGCAATTTTTCTTAGAGATGTGGATTCTTATTCTGTTTGCAACAAATTTTGCATTAATAAATGATGTGAAAGAATGTTGTAGTTTTCATTATTGACGTTTTTAAAAACTACAAATCAGGGTAAGCAATATTTTTTAAGTAAACTTAACTTAATTGAAATAGAGAGAAATTAACAATTTGATTGATTTGAATATACGTTTGGGACATAAGTGTAAAGGAAACAAATTATTCTGGTACATTTAACACGACCTTAGTTGGAATTACTAATAATATTTGACTAAGTTGTATCCACAACAGTTAAGTTAAAGTAGCTTAAAAATATATGTTGGTTTTACTCGCTTAAATTAAATTCAGTGTACTTAAAAAATATTTCTGGATTCAAACAAATTTATTTCGTGCAACCACTTGTCATAAAAAAATTGAGTAAATTGAACAAAACATTTTTTTCAGTGTATCTCACCACAACGTAGTGCCGAAAAAATTATGTAATTCTAGTTTAATCAAACTCAGGGCATGAGGAAAACCGCCTCCATATCCCCACAGTCATGTGACGGAGCTCTCCACATGTTAGAGGTGGACAAGGCCAAGGTCCAATCCTCCTCCCCAGTGTCCTAAAACTATTAAACATGTCCTCACCGCAACACGCCAGAATAAAATTATTAGTTAATTAGCAAATACTTTACTGCATGCTGAGGTGGCAATTCAGCCATTTAATTTATGTGTGTTGAACTAAGGACACATCAAAAAGTTGCTCGACACAACATTAGCCAGACATCTACCTAACCACAGCTAAAAAGAAATTTAGAGTAAACTTACCGGGGCACATTTCCTCAGGTTAGACGAAATGAGTTTTTTCACGTTGAAATGCCAGTTTGTTTTGGCTCTTCCCACTTTGCCTGCCATAGTGTATAACTGGTCATGTGACTGCATAGCTACATCTGACTGGTGAAAGAGTTACAAGAAACTCCACTGGTGGCATGATCTATTATTTGGCTTTCACAAGAAAACAATCACACAGGGATAAAAAGAAACACAAAGAATGGCAAGAAGCTGTTGTATTATTAACTGCAACAGCCGGTCGCATGACAGCAACGGGAAGCCGACGGGTAAAGAGATCGAATTTTTTTTTCTTTTTTTTTTTGCCTGTCCCGTTTGGTTCTTTTGCCATCAGAATTGTTGTCTAAAGGCAAAGAAAGATGCCCAACGGATTTACTTTACCAAACTGACCATCCCAGCCTTGCCGTAATGGTCTATTTGATTCACCTTTTATTGTTTATTTTATTTTCACTTTGCTAAATACGGAACAGACTTGACTGGGGAAAAGAAAGGGGAGAAAGAAAGAGAGAAAGAAAAACAGCGGGGAAGAGGGACGGGGATAAAGGGCAAAAAACAAAAAACAACAAAATAAGCAGACAAAAAATACGTATATCAATCACCTGGATCACCTGTTGAGAAAGAAAAAAGAGAAAACAAGCAGAAAAAAAGAGCAATATAATAAACAACATCACAATGATATATGGGAATATAACAGTAAATGCTAAATATTAAACATTATTGTGCAGCACGTAAGATCGACAGCGCACAGTGTGCTTTGAGGAGCCAAAAAGGGTGTAGTTTGTGTGTGTGAGCACCCGTGTGTAAAGTAAGTAAAGTAAAATTTTATTTATATAGCACCTTTCAAGATAAAAATCACAAAGTGCTTCACAGAAGCCAAAACCTAAAAATAAAAATCAACCAAAAGCAAGTTTAAAAAGATGAGTTTTTAGCTATTTTTTAAAAGCGACCACGGAGTCCACAGATCTCAGGCTCAAAGGGAGAGAGTTCCACAATCTGGGGGCCACAGTCACAAAAGCTTTGTCGCCTTTTGTTTTCAGCCTTGTGTTTTGGACAACCAGCAAACCCTGGTCACATGACCTCAGGGACCTGCTGGGAATGTATGGATGTAAAAGTTCACTTATATATGTTGGTGCTTGTCCATGCAGAGCCCTGAAAGTCAAGGTCAAAACCTTAAAGCGGATTCTGAATTTAACGGGGAGTAGTGATGGTAAATTTGATTCTTTTTACTGAATCGAGTTTTAATGAGTCACTCACCAAAATGAATCGGATTTTTGGATCATTTGATTCACTGAGTCAGTTGACCAGAGAGTTCAAAAAATGTACATTTTCATGTATGTCCTACTGCTAAGATGAGTGATTCTAAAAGAAAACCACTATTTTATAGAGCAAAAAAGAGCAAAAACATTTCTAAAATTAAGCAATTTCCTATCGCAGGTCTTTCCTCCCCACTGCTGTCAGACTCCATAATAAAGACTTTAACTGATCAAGCACACACATCCATACATATGCAATAATACTAAGTGCAATAATCCTTTCTGTCATCGTTGTATTCTTACTCAGTTGTATATAGTATTTGTATTTGTATTCTATTTTTATCTTATTGTATATTTATTTTATTTTATTCTATTCTGTACAGTTGTGTACTGTATTTATTCTTATTGTATTCTAATTTGTGCTTCATAACTTTTGCACTGTCCACTTCCTGCTGTGACAAAACAAATTTCCCACGTGTGGGACTAATAAAGGTTATCTTATCTTATCTTATCAAAATTGCTTAATAAACATTTATTTTGTTTATTTTTATTTTATTAGTATTTTCCTTAAATGTGTCAAATATATATTTTCTCATCTAAATGTCCACTGAGCTGTGAGCCAGGGGACGGTAATGCGCCTTAACATTGGTTGCCAACCAAGAAGAAGAAGAAGCTGTGAGCCAGAAGGGATGGGGTGAGTGAGTGAGTGATTCGTTCGCTCTATGATTCAGCACAGGAGGGAGGGGGTTAGTGAGTCCTGAGTGAATCGCTCGCTCTATGGCTGTGTCCCAATTCGGGGTCTGCACGCTTGAAGTACGCATTTTAAGTGCGATTACGTCACCGCCACGTGACGACGGCTGTCCCAATCCGAAATGTACTTCAAATGCATACTCCAAATGTGCCGTCGATTTCCCCAAATATCAAGCGTGGTCCGGTGCACGCTTCGTGGTCCCATATATCCCACAATTCATAGCGCGGCTGTGGGTGTGGATAATTTTGCCGCAAAATACGGCACACTGCTGTTGGCCACATGTCGGCAAAGTTGTGTGTGTAACCCATATCAACTACTCCCTGTCACATGACCCACGTCAGCTGATTTGAGGTCCCTCTTCTGATTGGCTCCTTCCACGTCGCGGCAACTCTCAAAACCGGCTGTGGAGGGATACTTCCGGGTTCAGAATCAGAATCAGAATCAGAATCAGAATACTTTATTGATCCCTGGGGGAAATTATTTTTTGTTACAGTGCTCCATTTTAAACCAACAGGGTTCGACTCCTGCTGTGGCTGTGAGCTTATGGCATTTAGAACGGTATTGGAAAACAAAGCGTTTTCTATGGAAGAAATATAGTATCATCAGAATTCAAGTATCATACCAATACAAGTGAATTTTTATCCTCCAAATTTCCCTGCAAAAATATTCACCTGCAAAAATTCACCTGCAAAAAATTCACCTGAAAAAAATTCACCTGCAAAAAATTCACCTGCCAAAAATTCACCTGAAAAAAATTCACCTGCAAAAAATTCACCTGCAAAAATTCACCTGCAAAAATTCAACTGCAAAAGTGATGAACTTTAATGACCCAAGCCAGAGCAATCAGCACCAGATCGAGTCGAGTGGCTCTCAGCCAATTAAATTACGCTGTTTGATCACATGACACCGTTAGCCAGCAGTTTGTCTCCTAAAAGAGAGCTGTTTAGAGGTGAGTGATTAAGTTTTTCTCCTAAATAGAGATCATTACAGAACGCCTAGTCCTACTTAAAATCCCATTTATTTTTTTTTATCATCTACTCGAACTAAGGAAAACGTTTGACTAACTCAAAGACAATTTCCACGCCTCCCCTGCCTGACTGCAGAGGCAGTTTTGAATTTAGGAGCAGCAAGATGGAAGCGGCAAACCCTGGCGATTCTCCGGTAAGTATATTGTTTTTTATCTTCAAGTTTGTCTTTTGAAACCTTAATTTTATTTAAATCCGTTGCTCACGTATAAAGTACACAGACGGGGTCTTTGCTCAACTCGTCTGAGGCGTGTCTCACTAAGCGCTACATGCTAGCATCCTGCTAACCGAGCTACCCTTTACATGCTGTGCTTTAGAAAATAGGATACTCGTTAAAAAATACTCCGCAGATATTGAATCAGAATCAGAATCAGAATCAGAAACTTTATTGTCATTGTCATGAGAACAACGAAATTAAGAATGGTCCCCGATCATTGCATCATCCCTAGCAATATCAAAATATAAATAAAACAATAAAATTCAATAAATAAAATAGATAGAATACTTAAAATACTAATAAGATATAACAGTAAAACATTCACATACATTCCCACACACATGCTTCAGACCGTGCATAGATTAACACAAGAGTGGCGTGATGGACATTTTTTTGTAGTATTCAGATGTGTTATTGCAGTTGGATAACAGCTGTGTTTGAGTCTATTAGTCCTTGCTCTGATTGCCCTGTACCGTCTGCCTGAGGGCAACAGTTCGAACAGGGAGTGGCCAGGATGTGAGGTGTCTTTTATGATGTTTTGGGCCTTTTTAAAACAGTGGGCGTTGTGTAGAACTTCCAGTGTGGGGAGAGGGCAGCCAGTGATCTTTTGGGCGGTGTTAATGATCCCTTGGAGTGCTTTCCTCTGAGCCCCTGTGCAGCTAGTGTACCAGATGCATATGCAGTAAGTTAGAACACTCTCAATGGTGGCTCTGTAGAAGGACACCAGCAGTCTCTGTGTGATGTTATTCCTCCTGAGAATTCTCAGGAAGTCTCTGTTGGGCCTTTTTCAGCAGCTCGGAGGTGTTCACACTCCAGGAAAGGTTCTCCTCTATATTGACTCCCAGGAAGCGGAAGCTTGCCACCCTTTCTACACAGTCCCCATTTATGAATAGTGGTTGGATCTCTGCCTTTTTCCTTCTGAAGTCTATTATGAGTTCTTTGGTTTTTGAAGTGTTGAGGAGGAGGTTATTGGCCTTACACCATGACGTCAGCTGCTCCACCTCGTCTCTGTACGTAGACTCGTCTCCCTTGGAAATGAGCCCCACCACTGTGGTGTCATCTGCAAATTTCACAAAGATGTTGCTGTGGTGGCGAGGAGTGCAGTCGTGTGTGTAGAGAGAGTAGAGCAGTGGACTGAGCACACAGCCCTGGGGTGAGCCAGTGCTGAGACTCAGGGCTGAGGATGTGTGATGGCCAACTCTGACTCTCTGTCTACGGCCCGAGAGGAAGCTATTGATCCACATGCAGGTGCTGTATGGAAGCCCCAGGTCTTGTAGCTTGGCCACCAGTTTGTGTGGAAGGATGGTGTTAAAAGCTGAGCAGTAATCCACGAAGAGCATCCGCACATAGCTACCATGCTCTTCCAGGTGAGTTAATGCAGCATGGAGTGCTGTGGCTACAGCGTCTTCCGTGGACCGGTTTGCTCTGTAGGCAAACTGGTGTGGATCCAGGCTGCGGGGCAGGGCTGCTGTGATGTGTCTGCGGACCAGCTTCTCAAAGCATTTCATTACCACTGGGGTGAGTGCCACCGGTCTGTAGTCATTCAGGCCGGTGATGTGGGGCTTCTTAGGCAAGGGGACTATGGTGGAGGACTTCAGGCAGAGTGGGACAGTCGCCTGTGCGAGGGATTTGTTGAAAATCCTGGTGAAGATCCCAGCCAGCTGTCCTGCACAATCCCTCAATATTCGACCTGGCACACCATCAGGACCCGCCGCCTTCCTCGGGTTAACAGCCTGCAGCATGCGCCTCACCTCGTGCTCTTCCAGGGTGAGGGTGGTGCTGCTATGGGTGGCGTGTTGCTGCTGTGGCTCCAATACCTCCGGTACCCTGGTCTCAAAGCGGGCAAAGAAGATATTCAGCTCCTCTGCCAGCTCCAGGTCACCGTCCGCAGCTCCGAGATTGATCTTATAGTTGGTTAGGTGCTGGATGCCTTGCCACACCTGCCGGCTGGTATTACTCTTCAAATGGTCCTCGATCCTCCTCCTATAGTCCCCCTTTGCCTCTCTGATGCCTCTCTTCAGGTTGGATCGGGCTGTGGTGTAGTAATCCCTGTTGCCAGACCTGAACGCAATGTTCCTCTCCTTCAGCAGCTGCCTGACCTCCCGGGTCATCCAGGGCTTTTGGTTGGGATAAGCCCGGATCCGTTTGACTGCTGTAACAGTGTCTATGCAGTGTTTTATATAGCAGAGGACACCGTCTGTGAACATTTCCAAGTCCTGATGTTCAAAGATATCCCAGTTAGTCCTGTCAAAACAGTCCTGCAGCTGCTGAGAGGCACCCTCTGGCCATATGGTAATATTCTTTGTGATGGTAAGAGCAGTTTTCTTGAGGGGGGCATATGCAGGGATTAGAAACAGTGACAAGTGGTCAGACTGACCCAGATGTGGCAAAGGTCTGGCCCTGTAGCCCATTTTGATGTTGGAATAAACTTTGTCCAGAATCTTGTCACCCCTAGTGGCACACTTGACGTGCTGGTGGAATTTGGGGATTGCTCTTTTTAAGTCTGCGTGATTGAAGTCCCCTGCTACGATATGTACAGCGTCAGGGTAAGTGCTCTGTTTATTATTGATGTTTGTATGCAGGAGTGCGATCGCAGAGTTAGCATTAGCATCTGGTGGTATGTAAACAGCTGTTATTATGACAACGGTGAACTCCCTAGGTAGGTAGATGGGCCTGCATTTAACAGTCAGATATTCAATGTCCGGTGAACAGTGACGGTCTATTATCACTGTGTTGGTACACCAGCTGTTGTTCACATACATACAGAGCCCCCCTCCTTTGCGCTTACCGGAGTCCACTGTTCGGTCATGTCGCTGTGTGGTATAGCCTGCTAGCTCAATAGCAGAGTCTGGAATGGATTGATGTAGCCAGGATTCAGTGATAAGAAGGATGCATGAGTCTTTGATGAAGTTATTCGCTGCTATTTGCAATCTCAATTCGTCCAACTTGTTCGCGAGGGATCTGGCATTTGTGATGAATAGGCTGGGGAGCGGTGGTTTGAGTGGCTGCCTCCGTAGCCTGGCTAGCGCGCCGGCCCTGCAGCCTCGCCGTCTCCTTCTCTCTCGACGCCGCCTGCGCCTCCACCCCGAAGGGATAACAATCCATGGGGAGCCCGGACTCCTCGCTATTGATAGATAGACGAACACTGCAAATATAATGTTGTAAACGAAAACGGCCTTTGGTGAAGTGGTAAAATACACCATGAATAAAGCCATAGATTGAATGGCTGCCATGGTTGCAGAACAGCCTGATTTAATGACAAGAATGGGGAAGAGTGAGGTGAAGTGAACCACAGCCACAAAACACGGTCAGACAAGGCGGCAAAAGGGCAGTGATCTGTCCGTCAGTATGAAGTTGGTGTGTGCTTTGGTGAACAAAAACTCCAGACTGGTAGCAGGAAGATGGGAGACTCGTGTTTCACTGGAATAGTGGTGAATTAAAACATCCTTTGTTGGGGACATTTAGGTGTAAATGCATCCATACAGGCAAGACAGAGGCAGACCAGACAGTGAAGAAAACAAGGCAAACATTAGAAATATTAAAACGGAAATATAGGATTAATATAACATACAATTGGGGAAAATGTAAGGAACACAATGTAAATGATATTGTAAAGTCATTAAAACAGCATACTCTGATTAAAAGAAACAGATAATTGGGTAGGATGATGATGATGATGATGATGATAATAATAATAATAATAATAATAATAATAATAATAATAATAAAATAAAAAAAAATGTACAAGATGGGTATGTATACTTGTAGCCAGAACTTAACAACTATAAAGTTGTAGCATGTCAGTACCTTACCCCATCCATTATATCCACACTTTCAGAAAAGGATATGGTCAATATCTTTACAAATACTATCTAAACTTAAACTGGATATCCCCTCTGCTTCTTCTGCTTCTCGTATACACCCTCAGGGTTTGTGATCAGCCAGCGGCTGATATGATCATTAATCCTGTAAAATAATATTCTTTCGGTTTATGAATCTGTTTGCATGGATTTCTTAATCTGTTTCCACTGTTAGCAGAAGTTGTGGTGTGCTGCTCTCCAAGACTACAAGCTGCGTTAAAGTTGGAAGTAACTGGCCGATGTTCCACTGTTGAAGATAGCTGTGCCCATTTGTTGCACATTGTGGGTATGGAGAAGTTGAGGCCCTTGCAGGCTACCCACAATTTCCCCAAACTGAGCGATTATACATCTTCCTTCCATATTTGTATCTTGTGTCACTAAAAATAATTTTATTTAATTTTATACATTGATTAATGACCTGCAGAATCTCCTTATCATATTAAGTGATTCATAATTGTCACTTTATGCTTTCTCCATCTTGAAAGTGATGACATCCTTGCATTACATCCTTTAGGTTCATTTTCTGCAGGCAGGTTTCTGACAGAGAACAGGCAGATTTACACTATAACATGCAGCGTTCTATAGATGGACACATAAAGAAATGAAAAATTACATGTATGTGCTAACTTTCTAAACACTGTTACATTAATGATTAAGTAGATAAAACATTTATGTCAGCCTTGGCTCATAGTTCATTTAAAGACAAGAACTTTGTGTGTGTTTCAGGTCCTGCACTCTCAAAGACTGAATGAACCAGCATTGCAGCCATGGGTCACTGTGAGCATCACAGGGAAGGTTGAAGCCGCCCACTGCAGCTGTAAGGCCGGAGTCACGGAGACCTGCACCCACGTCACTGCTCTTCTGTTTAATGTAGAAGCAACAGTGTTGATCTGTGGCACAAGGACTGTTACAGGTGAACCTGCATACTGGGTTTTGCTGGGTAATATGACCAAGATACAGCCAGAGGTTGGCCATAAGATAGACTTCTCCTCTTCAGCTGCCCAAAAAAGGCTCTTGATCAGAACAAACAGACCATCTGTAGTGACAGGTAAAAGGAGCCGTCCTCAAAAAAGAAAAATCCCACCTGCTACTGTGGAGGAGTTGTCACTGCTATAATGCCATCATGTTTTATCTAGGGGTCTAGATTTATGCCTATAGTGCACTGCCATGTAAATAATTTGCATTTACTGAATGAGTATCACTGTTCAAAAATTGAATAAAGAAACAAACTAATTTTTGCCTTCTTTTTTTTTTTTTATTAAAACCACTTTATAGAACATCACATCAGTTACAATGTAGAATCCATGTCACTGGAGAATTTTGATTCAATAAACAGTAAAAAGGTGAGCTGTGAAGACCAAGGACAAGTGCAGCTCACAGGTTTTCTATCCAAGGAATCCCAGAAGATTGCATGGTGTCATTGCCCAGCAGTTGTTCGCAGGACATATGGACTCAACCTCAACAATCCCTCACACTGAGCAGCATGAAGTGACAGTGCAGAGGAAAAACTCCCCTTTAACAAGAAGAAACCTCCAGCAGAACCCGGTTCAGTACCAGCAGCCATCTGGGTTTGGAGGAGAGAGACAGACACAGAACTACCAAAAGTATATTTTTTTATGTGATTGACTGTTGTTGTAATTCAAGCCCTGAGTGTAGAGCAGGTAAGATATAAAGTTGCATCCTAAATTCATGCAGAGTGTTTAGTTTATGACTTTTTCACCTGGTCATTTCTTGATGAACAGATGGTCTTTTAGGGTTGACCAAGCTGGTACCTTGACTCTGTTCTCTGCAAGATGTTGCAAAAAACAAAATCATATGGAGACAATATTGGACACAAAATATATAACAATTTAGTTAAATGTAGCATTAACTCATAAGTCTTGCTAAAGTAAACCTTGTATTCTGATTCATCACAGCAGCAGTTCAGTTGGATGATGTCAGTAACTGCAGCAAGTGTCTTGCTGACTGAATAATTACATCTTGCATAATCTGAAACAAACACATAAAGACAGAAACAATTTATAAATTAACGTTCGATAAAATCTAAGAATTAATCATTTATTAGATACCAATATGAATATGTCTACCATAAAACTTGTGTGGAGCGAAGTTACATTCAATCAAGATGGTCTGACATGCTACAACTTTATAGTATTCTGGCTACAAGTATACATACCCATCTTGTACATGTTCTTTAACATTATTATTATTATCATCATCCTACCCAATTATCTGTTTCTTTTAATCAGAGTATGCTGTTTTAATGACTTTACAATATCATTTACATTGTGTTCCTTACATTTTCCCCAATTGTATGTTATATTAATCCTATATTTCCGTTTTAATATTTCTAATGTTTGCCTTGTTTTCTTCACTGTCTGGTCTGCCTCTGTCTTGCCTGTATGGATGCATTTACACCTAAATGTCCCCAACAAAGGATGTTTTAATTCACCACTATTCCAGTGAAACACGAGTCTCGCACCTTCCTGCTACCGGTCTGGAGTTTTTGTTCACCAAAGCACACACCAACTTCATACTGACGGACAGATCACTGCCCTTTTGCCGCCTTGTCTGACCGTGTTTTGTGGCTTTGGTTCACTTCACCTCACTCTTCCCCATTCTTGTCATTAAATCAGGCTGTTCTGCAACCATGGCAGCCATTCAATCTATGGCTCTATTCATGGTGTATTTTACCACTTCACCAAAGGCCGTTTTCGTTTACAACATTATATTTGCAGTGTTCGTCTATCTATCAATATCTGCGGAGTATTTTTTAACGAGTATCCTATTTTCTAAAGCACAGCATGTAAAGGGTAGCTCGGTTAGCAGGATGCTAGCATGTAGCGCTTAGTGAGACACGCCTCAGACGAGTTGAGCAAAGACCCCGTCTGTGTACTTTATACGTGAGCAACGGATTTAAATAAAATTAAGGTTTCAAAAGACAAACTTGAAGATAAAAAACAATATACTTACCGGAGAATCGCCAGGGTTTGCCGCTTCCATCTTGCTGCTCCTAAATTCAAAACTGCCTCTGCAGTCAGGCAGGGGAGGCGTGGAAATTGTCTTTGAGTTAGTCAAACGTTTTCCTTAGTTCGAGTAGATGATAAAAAAAAATAAATGGGATTTTAAGTAGGACTAGGCGTTCTGTAATGATCTCTATTTAGGAGAAAAACTTAATCACTCACCTCTAAACAGCTCTCTTTTAGGAGACACACTGCTGGCTAACGGTGTCATGTGATCAAACAGCGTAATTTAATTGGCTGAGAGCCACTCGACTCGATCTGGTGCTGATTTCTCTGGCTTGGGTCATTAAAGTTCATCACTTTTGCAGTTGAATTTTTGCAGGTGAATTTTTTGCAGGTGAATTTTTTTCAGGTGAATTTTTTGCAGGTGAATTTTTTGCAGGTGAATTTTTTTCAGGTGAATTTTTGCAGGTGAATTTTTTGCAGGTGAATTTTTGCAGGTGAATATTTTTGCAGGGAAATTTGGAGGATAAAAATTCAGTGTCATAAATTCAATGTCTAAAAATACTTGAATTCTGATGATACTATATTTCTTCCATAGTTTTCTCTCCTCAATTCATCGATAAACTCATTTCACCTCAGCGGTAAGTGTCCTTAATATCTTACAACCTTTGGTTGTCAGTAACCAGCCGATCGTTTTCGCGACTTAAAAAATGACTTTGTGCGGCAGCGTTCCCACCGCGAGCAGAACTCCGGTTCAAAAACCGCTGTTTTTGAACACTTTTATTTACTTAAGCATTTTTATGGGCTTACTTTGAAACACAGTGCGATTGAATGATTATTGTTATGTGTTGCCTTGAATTCGGCTATGCTGTCTGTTAGACAGTTGTTTTTCTTTATTGTTGTTTTTGTATTGTTTGTAGCGAACGCTACTGGAATGTATAGAGTAAGCTACGTAGCCAAGATGATTAATGATTTAACTGTTGTACATAGATTGATGATGATTTATGATTTGCATTGTTACCTAGACTTGCAGAAGAATATATTTGTTTACCGGTAAACTGAATTGAACTTGATGTGCTAATGGACATTTTTCTGACCTACAGGTCAGGTTTTTTTCCCCCTTTGAATTTGATCTTCTTCATATTGAAGTGGCGAGCCGGTAGGACCATCCTTTGTTTTCCCCTCTTTTCCCCCACTTAGCCGTCTTTGGATTACGGACATATTTCCCCCTTGTATGAAGCTGGACCCTAAGGAGGAATACCTTAAAAGTGAACTCTAAAAAGAAAAGGACCAAAAAAAGGACTCTTAGCAAAAGGACTCTTGCACAGAAAAATCACAGCACTGATTTATTATTTAATTGTGGACATTTACGTTGTGTGTTGTGTTAATTATTTTGTTCCATTTCCCCTTTCCCCTATTTATTCAATATATTTTTGGTACAAGACATTGCAGTTTTTGGTCTCATCATTCACACCATCTAGGCTCCATAAAGAACTATTTCTTCTGCGCGTCAGTCAGTAAATTCATCCATTGCCATAAACTAGTCCTTAAATAACTTAGCGTTACACGTGGCGAGCCAGCCAGGAGCCTGATGGGTGAATGAGGGTTTTTTTTTTGTGTTATTTGATGTAATTTGATATTCGGTAATTTCTGTGGTTTTGATAAGGTCCGCGACAAGAAAAAATGAAGTTTATTCAGGAAAGTGGGGTCAATGTTGCACATTCTGTCATTGTTTCTGGTGCCACAAACACTGAGAAAGATGAGGAAATTCTTGATTATTTGACACAATACGGTCGTATAAAAACTGTTATATTCGTGGATGACGCAAATAGTGTTTTTTACAAAAACCTGATCGTTGAATATTGTGATAGTTCTGCGATAACTGCTCTTAATACGTTTTTCCCATATACTCATCAGTCAAAGAATCACTCGGCTTTGACTTTTTGTGTAAGATCGCTTGCCGCAGAATGCACAGCCACAGGAGGAGTCAGGACCCCTGCAGATTACCTCGGCGAGCTCAAGCAACTTGCACGCCGCAGCGGCAGGGATTTTCCAGATATTCTGCGGGAAATGATGGGACAAATCAGTGAGCATCTGGAAGGAATCGAACAAGACAGTGACTTAGAGGGAGCCTCAGTCCAAATTGTGGAGCCTGCATCATCTCTGCCTGGCCAGCAGGGGTCATTGTCTGGACACTCCGCAATCTCTGAGACAGCTACCAGCAATCCCTCACCTGACCAACAGGGGTCACTGCCACATCCACAAAGATTTTCACTGTCACAGACTGAAATGAACCCCCCGGAAATACAAAAGTTAGTGGTGGAGCATGTTGTAAAAACAGACACCGTATCTGCATTCAGACTTCGTCCTTTCTCTGGGAAGATCCCCAAACCAGCTAACGAAACAGATTATGAGACCTGGAGATCTCACATTGAACTGCTGTTAGCAAATCCAAATTTGGCACCTCTACAGATCACTCGTCGCATCCTTGAAGGTTTGCTACCTCCGGCAGCAGATGTTGTGAAAGGGCTGGGCTCAAACACAATTCCATCCATCTATTTGAAAGTGTTGGATTCTGCTTTTGCTTTAGTACAAGATGGTGAAGAGTTGTTTGCTCAATTCCTGAATACGTTACAGGATCCGGGTGAGAAACCCTCTGCTTTTTTGCAACGTTTACAACTCACATTAAACACTGTGATGAAAAGAGGTGGTATCTTGTCTTCAGACTTCAACAAACATTTACTCAAGCAGTTTTGTCGAGGATGCTGGGATAGCGATATCCTAAACAAACTACAGTTGGAGAACTTGAGGAGCAATCCCCCATATTTTGCAGAGCTCCTCCTACTGCTTCGAACTGAGGAGGGTAGACAGCTGGCCAAGGAGAATCTCATGAAGAACCACCTAACTGCATCCAAGCCTCGTGCCGCTGTTCATTCCCAGAGCACATGTGCTTGTAGCCATTCAGACACCAAGGCTATTAATGAGCTGAAGCAACAGATGCAGAAACTGCAGAGTCAAATGGCTGCTCTTCTCTCACAGAAATCTCAATTCTCCAAGCCAGCACCACCTCAACTCAGATCAGCACAACCAAGACCCAGCAGCAGTGCAACCAGTTCCCGGCCTAGAGCAGGCTACTGCTTTAAATGTGGAGAGGATGGGCACATGTCAGCAGGATGCGCCAACCCTCCGAACCCGACACTGGTTCTGAAAAAGAAGAAACAACTTGAAAAAAGTCAGCAGGCTTGGGACAGCAATAACAAATCGTCAAACTAAAGGCAGTCTCTGTGGAGGGACAGACGGAGGCTGCAATCGACCCATGTCCCAGTTACAAGCAGGATGGACGTTCCATCACATTGCCTAAAGGAGTCATTGGAACCAGAAGCACAGCACAGGTCACGATTGGAGGAACTGTATTCAACTGCCTGTTAGACACTGGGTCTCAGGTAACCACCATCTCTCACTCCTTCCACCATGATTATCTTTCTGACCATGAGATACAACCTCTGAAAAATCTACTGGAGATAGAAGGAGCAAATGGCCGAGCTGTTCCATACCTTGGTTATGTGGAGCTGAACGTCACTTTCCCTCCCGACTTCTTGGGTTCCACCACAGCTGTTGACACACTTGCCCTGGTAGTTCCTGATGTCCAATCAGCTCAACAGCCGTCAATACTGATTGGTACAAACACTCTGGACTTGGCATATGAGAGAGCATTCTCAGACCAACAACCCTCCATTCCAGCCCCACATGGATACAGAACGGTGCTGAAAATCCTTGAGCAACGATACAGACTGGCCAACAGTAACCATCATGGAATCATCAAGCTGCACACTGACGGACCACAGACCATCCCAGCTGGAAAAACTGTTGCCTTGGAGGGGTTAATTTGCGGACGCTGCCTCCAGGCCGAGAAGGCTGTGTTGGTGGAACATCCAACTTCGTCGCCTCTGCCAGGTGGCTTAATGGTCCCGTCTTGTGTCATGGATTTCCCTGACGAAAAGTGGGCTACTGGAACAAGAAGGCATCGGTGGGCAAGAGACGAAAACAGGGCGTTTTTGGAATGCTACTACGCAAGTAACCCCGGCGGAAGGGGCTACATGAATAGGATGAGGGACCTATGGATTCTTCGATACCCAACATCCACAATGACGGCGAAACAACTAGTAGCTCAGTGTTCCAACATTCGAAAGAAGGGACTGCTCTCACAGCTAGAGATTGACGAGGTACAACACAAATGCTACGGCAAGGAGGAGTCAGGACGCCAGGTCAGGGGGGCGATATCATCACCCCCACCCGAGATTGGGTACATAGCCCCAAGTGCGATAGGAGAAGGATCGTTGAGTGCGAGAGGAACTGACCTGAAAAATAGGATCATGGCCAAGCTTGAAACCTGGATCCCCCGTAGCCGGTTCCCAAGATTACGTGAAGTACCCTCAGAAGGTCTGCTAGATGATGTTAATGCAGCACTATAATACCGACACTAACAAGCTGATCTACAATACGGCAGCAGTGATCAGTGAGATGCTTGGCTACAAGTTGAACAGCGACAAGGGGCAGTACTCTCCATGGAGAAGGAGGCTAGAGGGCAAGATCAAAGTAGCATGGAGGGAGGTTAGCAACTAACGGAGTTGCAGAAAGGTGCGACAGAGAAGGTGCCTAAGAAATACAGCAAGCTGTCCATACCTGAGGCCTTGGAAACTGCCAAGCAAAGACTCACAGCCTTGGCCAGCCGCTTGAGGAGGTACACCAGAGAGATAGAAGGCAGGAGAATAAACCAGCTGTTCTCCACAGAACCAGCAAAGGTGTACTCTCAGTGGCAAGGGAACAATAAGAGAACAGCACCACCAAGGCTGGAGACGGAGCAATACTGGAAGAGCATATGGGAGAAGGACGCAACCCATAACGACAATGCTCAGTGGCTAGTGGATCTGAGGGCAGACCATAGCGACCTCCCTGAACAGGGTCCAGTAACCATCACAGTGTCAGATATCCCAGAAAGGGTCTCCAGTATGAAGAGTTGGACAGCACCAGGGCCCGACATGGTTCACGCCTACTGGCTAAAGAAGCTGACTGCACTCCACGAGCGTCTGGCAGCACAAATGAACCAGCTGCTAGTTAACGAGAGACACCCGGAATGGCTAACCGAAGACTGGCTACGGATACTGGCTACGGATACCGACTACGGAACGGAGCAGTTGTCAGCCACCTCCTGTACATGGATGACATCAAGCTGTATGCCAAGAGTGAATGAGACATCGATTCACTGATCCACACTACCAGGCTATACAGCAATGACATTGGAATGTCGTTCGGACTGGAGAAGTGTAGTCTGATGGTAACAAAGAGAGGGAAGGTAGTCAGAACTGAGGGGATTGAACTACCAGAAGGCAACATTGCAGACATAGAGGACAGTTACAAGTACCTGGGGATCCCGCAGGCGAATGGGAACCATGAAGAGGCCGCTAGAAAAGCTGCAACCACCAAGTACCTGCAGAGGGTCAGGCAAGTCCTGAGGAGTCAGCTGAATGGTAAGAACAAGATCAGGGCCATCATCACGTACGCCCTGCCCGTGATCAGGTACCCTGCTGGGGTAATAGGCTGGCCAAAGGAGGAGATAGAAGCCACTGACATAAAGACAAGAAAGCTCCTTACCATGCATGGAGGGTTTCACCCCTAAGTCCAGCACCCTGAGGCTGTACGCTAAGCGGAAGGAAGGGGGCCGGGGACTGGTGAGTGTCAGCACCACAGTCCAGGATGAGACAACGAACATCCAAGAATACATTGGGAAGATGGCCCCAACTGACTGAGTGCTCAGTGAATACCTCAGGCAGCAGAAACCCAAGAAAGAGGAGGGAGACGAGGAACCATCATGGAAGGACAGGCCCCTGCACGGTATGTACCACCAGCAGATAGCAGAGGAAGTGGCTGATATCCAGAAATCCTACCAGTGGCTGGACAAAGCTGGACTGAAAGACAGCACAGAGGCACTAATCATGGCAGCACAAGAACAAGCTCTGAGTACAAGATCCATAGAGGCTGGGGTCTATCATACCAGGCAAGACCCCAGGTGCAGGCTGTGTAAAGATGCCCCAGAGACAATCCAGCACATAACAGCAGGGTGCAAGATGCTAGCAGGCAAGGCATACATGGAACGCCATAGCCAAGTGGCCGGCATAGTGTACAGGAACATCTGTGCCGAGTATAACCTGGAAGTCCCGAGGTCAAAATGGGAGATGCCCCCAAGGGTGGTGGAGAATGACCGAGCTAAGATCCTGTGGGACTTCCAGATACAGACGGACAAAATGGTGGTGGCTAACCAACCGGACATAGTGGTGGTAGACAAACAGAAGAAGACGGCCGTAGTGATCGATGTAGCGGTTCCGAATGACAGCAACATCAGGAAGAAGGAACACGAGAAGCTGGAGAAATACCAAGGGCTCAGAGAAGAGCTCGAGAGGATGTGGAGGGTGAAGGTAACGGTGGTCCCCATGGTAATCGGAGCACTAGGTGCGGTGACTCCCAAGCTAGGCGAGTGGCTCCAGCAGATCCCGGGAAAAACATCGGAGATCTCTGTCCAGAAGAGCGCAGTCCTGGGAACAGCTAAGATACTGCGCAGGACCCTCAAGCTCCCAGGCCTCTGGTAGAGGACCCGAGCTTGAAGGATAAACCGCCTGCAGGGGCATGCTGGGTGTTTTTTTTATTTTTATATACATATATATATATAAACCTATATTAATTCTGATTGTAAGGCTGTTACATTACTAGTTCAAGTTGGAGTTATGATCTCATGAACTATGAAATTGAATCAATCAAGTTAGACCTGGCTGAACTGAATTTGGAACCAGATCTCTTTAGGAATGAACTAGCACAGCACTTAAAGTTAACTGACTAAAATCTTTTAATCAACACAATGACAATAAGGGAACTTCACTGGGATTGATAAATTATCTAATGTTTATTTGAAGACTGTAAAATAAAAACAATGTTCATGGAACAAGTCTAGTTTCATACTTGTAAGGGATGATAGCTGACTTCGTAGAAAATCTCTCTCTCCTTCCAGTTCTTCAATTCTCTTCTTTTGCCACTCCAGTTTCTCCTTCACCCTTTAAGACCTACCATAGAACCAAGTCCGCCAGAGCTTATAGTATATTTTTACATGCTGTGGAGCCATTTCAAGTTGCTATACATCAATACAACCATTATAGCCCAAATTTTAATAATATGTCTGCATTAAGTCCATATTAATTACATAAATTGCAAAAAAGTGCAATAAACTACAAAAAAATTTAAAATCGTTTTTGTTTTTTTGTTTTTTGCTTGTAACTTATATCACCAATTATGTTATGAAAAATATATACCAATGAAGTCAGTTATGGCAACTCACCTTTGATTAAATGGTAAATGGCCTGCATTTGTATAGCGCTTTTCTAGTCCCTAAGGACCCCAATGCGCTTTACACTACATTCAGTCATTCACCCATTCACACACACATTGGCGATGGCAAGCTACATTGTAGCCACAGCTGCCCTGGGGCGCACTGACAGAGGCGAGGCTGCCGGACACTGGCGTCACCGGGCCCTTTGACCACCACCAGTAGGCAAACACGGGGTTAGTATCTTGCCCAAGGATATTTGGCATGCAGCGAGGAGGCAGCCTGGGATCGAACCACCGACCTTCTGATTAGTGGCTGACCTGCTCTGCCACCTGAGCTACAGCCACCCTAGATTACTGACTTGCATTCACTTCATCAATGAATCCAAGTAAACATTTGTTAAATTACATTATTAATAATCTTACCACTGTAGTCAGTTACCCACCAAATTAGTCTATGCTGGTCAGTCAGCTAAAAGTCTTTACTTTAGCTTACATCTAAGCTAACATTAGCATTTGTTAGCATCAACCAAGAAGATCTGAGGCTAAAACTAGGGTTAGTGTAACTTTGCCTAAAACCCTTAAGTTTACAGTAGTGGTAACTGTGAAATATAAGTATTATTTTAGAACTTATTAAAGTCCTCAAATGATCCCTTTCTATCTCTACATCAATAGAACCATGAGGTTTTTATTTTTCCCTGTTACTTACATCACTGGCTTTAGCTTATTAGCTAGCAGTCACAGCTGTTTAAAACCCAGAGAGAAACAGACATTTAAGTGTAATATTTATGAAAACTGGTCCAGCCACTGGAGGGGAAATCTGGTGATATCATAGCAAAAAATGATTTTATATTAACTCAGATGGAAAACGTCTGTCATGTTAAACCTAAATAAAGTTGCGTTTTAAAAGAGTCAGTAAAATATTCCTAAATTAACTGGTATTTGCTGTAACCAGATATCAAATAAATTAACAATTCTTTCTTAATTAAAACACTCTTTCACTTTCCCGCCTTTTGGGGTCGTGCTTCCACAATGCATTTTAGTAATTAAGAAAATTTTGAAAAATACTTGTAAATGAGTATCACGAAAAATCCCTTCACATTTATACAGTGCATTATATTGTATTTTTTTACAGAGTTTTCCTACAGTATTTATTAAAAAAATCTTTAAACTTGACACATCTCAAGTGTAAAAAAGTACAGACTTTGCTCACATAAGTAGAAGTACAGATAGTTGTGTTAAAATACTCTGCTTAACAAACTACACGAGGTCGCAAAAAACTAAGCAAAATGGTAGCTGGTACGACAGCAGTCTGTGTCATATTTGTTGAATTATCGTTCAGAATCAAATAATCCCATTTATTATAAGAGATTATACCATTATAACAAATGTCAACATTGCTCATCAGAGTTGTTACATTATTGCAGGAATAGTGTTAACAACATGTAAAATCTCACAAAATGTGTCTATCAAGTAGAACAATCTATTTATTTCAGCTGTGGCCGAGTGTGTGTGTGGCCAGTTTTAATCCAAAGCTGAGATGTGCTTCATGTTTGGGACTAATTTAGAACCATGCACAGCTCACATGGAGCCAGTCCACAAATTACATCTGTACAGCTGTGTAATAAATACAGTTAAACAGCATCTGTTTAGGGGACACAGCGACGTGCCAAATGGAAAACAAAAACACTAAATTTATCTCTTACTACACAGACGACAACAATAGAGCTTTGTGCTGAAGCTTGGAGCCAGTTGGCCAGTCCACAACAGATGTCTCAGGCCTCAAGGTTCTTACTGTAGGACTGGAAACAAGCGGCTCTCTCTTCCACACTGTCCACTACTGTTCTCTTTAAGACCTGTGTTATGACCCAGGTCATATCTTTTGTATTGTGTTCTGTGTTCACTCTCGCCTGCCTCAGGGTGGTGGTGCTTCTGTGTTTTCAATTAAGTGCACTAGATGGCATATGGCCATTTTGAAGACTGGAGGCGTCAACTTTGAGACAAGACCATCTGGGCTCTGCCTACTTCCTGAATCCAACCAGCCTGTGTTCTATGTGAGTACCAGGGAGTGCAGTGTTGTGGGGGGGCATCAAAAGAAGCCCATTAGATAACCTTTCGGTCTATCGGTGCCTGTGTGCTTACAATTATCAATACTTTACTGATTTCTGGTCAGGTCCCTGTTTATTGTAAGACTGCTGTTATTCACCGTTGTTAAAAAAAATCTATGCTTGATGCTTCTCTTCTCAGTAGCTACAGACCAATTTCAAAATTTAGAAAAGGTAGTGGTTAAGGTAAGTCAGACAAAGCAGAGTTGTTCCTAAGAGTTTGCGTCTTGGATCCACTATCAGGGGATACAGAGCAGACTTGATTCTACGGAGAGCACAAAATCAGCTTCTAAGTGAAAGGATAAGACAGGTCCATTTCACTATAAATGCCCTACAGAGCAAGAATAGCCAGACTCTGCAGGAACTGAAAACCCTCTCCTATTTTAGAAGAGGTTTACAAGTTTGTGGACAAGGCTCAGCGGGCCCAACACTCTAAAGGAAAAGAAAGACAATGCAGGAAATGCCACACCTTGCTTTCAAAAACATACACTCCTCAGTCTGAACCGTCACAACTCAGAGAAGAGCACACAGCTGAGGACAGTCAGGAGAAATGGGTGAAGAACTTTTCAGACCGAAATCTCCCTGAACCTGAAAAGAGAGTATTAGCCAAAGGACTCAATTTTGCCATTTCTCCACAACAGTTGCCCATAGTGGACCTCATCACAGCCACAGAATCAGCCATACGGATTAATAAATTATCACAGACAGAAGCAGAGCAAATCAGGATGAAAGTCTCAGCCACCCTCTCCAGTACCAAAGTCCCTCCATCCAACCTCACAATACAGGAAAAGAAGGCCGTCGCTTCCCTGAGCAAAGACCACAACATCACTGTTTTACCAGCTGATAAGGGAAGGTGCACCGTGGTCCTAAACACTACAGATTACCACACAAAGATCACTACTCTCCTCAGTGACAACAATACTTACGAAGCCTTAAAGCGAGACCCCACAAGCAGCTACAAAAAGAAAGTTATAGTTTACCTTCAAGACCTTGAAAAGGACAAAATCATTGACCGCCTTACATATCACTTTATCCAGGGGATGCCATACACTGCATTTACGGACTTCCTAAGATCCACAAGGAAGGGGTCCCACTCAGACCCATAGTCAGTAGCATAAACTCAGCCACTTACAACATCTCGAAACACCTTGCTACCGTCCTAGCACCTCTTGTGGGGAACACCCCACATCACATCAAGAACTCCACCGACTTAACCCAAAAATATGGTTTGATAAGAGAATGTAATTTTTGGAAATATTTACAAATAAGGGATTGTGTTACCAAAGGAAAATTTACTCAAAGCTCAAATATGGTGGTGGAGTTTTTAGAATTGTCCAGTACAGCACATAGAGCAGCTGTTTTCTACAAACTGTTTAACAATCCAAAAAAAGAGATATGTGAAAACTTGAGGGTTATATGGCAGAGAGATCTGAGTTGTGCAATTTCTAAAGAAGACTGGTGTAGAATCTTGTCATTCTCTGATAAATATATAAGAGAGGTCAGGGGTAAATTTACTCAGTACACATTAATACACAGGTGGTACTTCACTCCGTCCAAACTTTATAGAATGGGAATCAGTCCCAGTAATATATGCTGGAAATGTAGTTCAGATCCAGGGACATTTATGCATGCTTTTTGGGAATGTGAGAAAGTTTATCCCTTTTGGCAAAAAGTATTGGACAAAATAGGAAGGTGGATTGGTTTGATGATACCCTTGTCACCAAGACTGTGCTTATTAGGGGATCGGTCGGTGTTACCTGGGGTTTCAAAATATGACTTTGTGGTTATAAAGGTGGGGGTGATCGCAGTGGCTCGAGTTATTCTCAATGTATGGAAGGAACCATCTCCTCCAGAATATAATAGGTGGAAAGAAAATATGCTGAAAATGGTGTCGTATGAAAAATTCTTGGCTAGGATTAATGATGATAGGGAGGGTTTTGACAAATCATGGGGACGTGTTTTTGGCTGAGATGGTTAGAATTTATTTGGTCAGGGCAATTATCTTTAGTTAAATATTATGCTTGCTGTATTGTATGTTTGTGTAGGCACTCAGTAATGGAATAACTTAAGAATTTGATTTTATTGTCCTTTTTTTTGCGGGTGTACCGATAGTAAGTATTGAAAATAGACCCAAAATACAAAGGTGAATTAACCATGGGATTGGAAGCTGTCTTTTCTTTTCTTTTTTTGTTTCTTTTCTGTTGTTGTTTTGTTTGTTGTTTTGTTTATGTTTTCATGTTGTTAAATGTTAAAAACAAATAAAGACTTCAATTACAAAAAAAAAAGAAAAAAAAAGAACTCCACCGACTTCACCGACAAGGTCCAGAAACTTACCCTGGATCCAGATGAAACCATGGTGTCCTTTGATGTAGTCTCTCTCTTCACTTGCATACCCACCACGGAGGCCGTGGAGACTGTCAGAAAACGACTACAAGAAGACAGCTCCTTGGAGGACAGGACCAACTTCACACCCGATCAGATCTGCACACTGTTAGACCTCTGCCTCACCACTACATACTTCAAATACAACGAAGGCTTTTACAGACAAAAACATGGCTGTGCCATGGGCTCCCCCGTGTCACCTATTGTAGCCAACCTTTACATGGAGGAAGTGGAAAGGAAGGCTCTTGGCTCTTTCAAAGGAAGAGTACCCAGCCACTGGTACAGATATGTAGACGACACCTGGGTCAAAATCAAGACACAAGAAGTGGAATCCTTCACTGCGCACATTAACGCTGTGGATAAAAACATCAAGTTCACCAGGGAAGACACAAAGGACAACTGTTTGCCTTTCCTGGACTGCGCTGTGCACATTGAAGAGAACGGCAAACTCAACATCGAAGTTTACCGGAAGCCCACACACACGGACCAGTACCTCCTCTTTGACTCCCATCACCCTCTGCAACACAAACTTGGAGTAATCAGGACCCTACACCACCGGGCAGAACATGTTCCCTCTAAGCCTGAAGGAAAAAAGAAGGAACACACACATGTAAAGGAAGCACTCAAAACGTGCGGCTATCCTAAATGGGCATTCTTAAAGTCAGCAAAGAGGCACAGAAAAGAAGACCAGACACCAGCGAGGGAGGATAAGAAGGACAGACGCAACAACATTGTCACCCCCTATGTAGCCGGTGTATCAGAGAAACCCGGTGTATTTCAGACCCAGCAACACGCTCAGACACAAACTGGTTCACCCGAAAGACAAAACGCCAAAACACAGACTTAACAATGTGGTGTATGCTGTACAGTGCAGCGAGGAATGCTCAGACCTCTACATTGGAGAGACCAAACAGCCACTTCACAAGCACATGGCACAACACAGAAGAGCCACCTCCACAGGACAAGACTCAGCAGTCCATCTGCATCTAAAGGATAAAGGACACTCTTTCGAGGATGCCAATGTTCACATTTTGGACAGAGAGCCATTAATGAGCGTGGACATAAATGAAGCCATTTATGTCCACTGTGAGCGACCATCTTTGAACAGAGTGAACACAGTAGCTTACAACACCAACTGTCTGCCATCTATAATCCCGTTTTGAGATGCTTCCACTCACATCCTGGGCCATCTGACCTCAGGAAATCACACGATAGGTTGGGGCCAGGTTTCACAATGAGCTCACCCGAAACCCTGGCTGATTGTGACCCACACCCGATTTCACACCTTTGCTCATGTGATTAGGTAGAGGATCATCAGGGGTCCTTTGTCCCTCTTTGGGGGAAACTCCCACTGGGTTTAAATCTGGGACTCTCCACCAACTGAAGAAGCTTCTTGGATGAGAGGTGAAACGTCTTCAAGTAACTTAAAGAAGTCCAGACGCTTTTCTTTCCAAGATCCTTAGACTATGATGATCTGGATGACTGAGAACCTTCACAGACAGTGGCTAAGCAGCTTATAGCTGTTTTAGATGAATACAACATTCTGGATAAATTCCAATCTGGCTTTCATAGAGCTCACTTTACTGAAACTGCACTTCTTAGAGTCTCCAACGGCATTTTGATGAGGTGTAATGCAGGAGAATGCTCCGTTTTGTTGATGTTGGACCTGACCTCTGCCTTTGATACTGTGGACCATCATATTCTGCTAGATAGGCTGAGACACTGGGTGGGCATATCAGGGTCTGCTTTGGACTCATTCAAATCTTATTTGCATGAACGATCCTTTTCTGTGGCTACCTCTAAGTACAGTTCTTCTTCTACTTTTCTTGCCTATGGTGTGCCACAAGGTTCAGTTTTGGGGCCTTTATTGTTTTTGTTGTATTTACTTCCTCTTCAGTACTTATTGAGCACTTTTAAGGACATTTCGTATCACTACTATGCAGATGATATTCAGTTATATATTTCCTTTAAGCCCCCAAGATGTTTCCAAAAAAAAAAAAACAGCTAAAAACTCATCTTTTTAAAACTGCTTCGGTTGATTTTTATTTTTATGTTTTAGCTTCTATGTAGCACTTTGTGATTTTTATCTTGAAAGGTGCTACAGTATATAAATAAATTTTTACTTTTTTACTTCTATACATTGTATGCATAATATGTCTGAAAAGCAGTCCCAGTACCTGCAGGGATAGGAATCCTTTTTCCTTTAACAGCTTTTCATGTGTTGAGTTTAGGCACGTGAGAGACTTTTTGTTTATTTGTTTATTTGTTTATTTAATTGTTGTTTTTTTGGTGCACCTATCCCAATGTTGTTCTACCTTTAAATGATAAAATCTGTTTGAACTACAAAATCTCACAATAGTACTGGTCTTTGCTTGGGAACAGGAGAGTCACATTTGTGTTCCACTCTGTAGTGGTTGGGGAGTACTGCTGCCTTAAACTTTGACCTCAGAGTGATGTGACATTTGTTCACACAACCAATAGAAATGCAGAATGTCCCAGGTTGGGCATAACGACATAAATAAACCGGTGGGGGTCCATGAGTCTTTTGGTACCAGGCCGCGAGAGTTGAGGCTCCTGTGTGAAATTTATGGTTTTCAGGGTTTTTATCACAGTTTAACATAATTTTTTTTAATTGTTTTTTTCATTAACTCGGTTTCCCTGGTTCTTTTTCTGTGTGTTATGAATAAATCTTTGTTTTTGGTACTGGTACTGGTTTTATTTTGTTGTATTTATCCACAACACCTTAAAGGCAGGTCCATGAAAATATTGTCAAACATAAACCAGTCCATGATGCAAAAAAGGTTACAATAATGGAAGAAGCTCGCTTCTGCAAAAAGTTCACCTCTCAAAGTGAGAGAAGCGGTGCCTGAAATGAAAATCAGACTGTTCTTCAAACTTTCTTTCGGTAACAAAGTAATATTTCTAACTTTAGCACATATTAATCAGACTATTAGAAGTGTTCGAACTCTAAAGAGAATTTGTAAAAAACTTGGGCTGTTTAGAAGGAAGATTCAGTCAGACTAGCCTTTGTCCAACAAGAGATCATGACCAATGCACAGATGCAGCGATGTATTCGTTTCCAGAGGATGGACTGAACCCTATTTTTGTGGATGAGATCACTGTGTGTGGATGAGATCACTGTGTATGGAAGAGTGCACTCCAAAAGGTCAATATTCCTGCAATGAAACAGTCTTTGTTGTCTGCTTATGGTAGAAAATGAACGAGATGCCCCAGGAGATCCACTTGTTGCTGCTGATCTGTATATTAGGTTAAGAGGACTAGAAGGAGGAGTTGGCCGTCCGACTGCGGTCTGGAGTGTGGAGCCTTCCTGCTGCTGCGGAGTCGGGGCGGTCTGCCTCCCCCCACCGCAGGGAAAAGGGAAACACCACCTGGGTCTGGGTGCAGTTCCCCCCTCCAGGGGCGGGGGCACCTAGACCCGGTTTGTAGAGTACGCTTGGGGAGTGTGATCGTGTGTACAACGTCTCTTTATGTCTGTCTCCACGTTGGTTGAGTGTGGAGTAAGTGCATATGAGAGCATGAGGGGGGGAATGGATGTTTGTATCTGTGTGTGCCTGTATGTCTGTGTCTATATGTCAGGTTGGGTATCAGGCGCCACCTCTCTGGGGACATCTCAGGCCCTCCAAGGTTTGGAGGCCTATCTCCCCCTACCACCACTTCCCCTGCCAGTGGCGGACCCCCTCAGACATCGGTGCGTTGGTGGTTCTTTGTGTCCGGGGATGGGCGTCCAGGTACACACCGGCTCACTCCTTGGTGGCCGCTTATCGGGGCCTGGAGCCTGGGGCTCGCTCGGGCCACTTCGGAGGTGGGGTGCCCCCGGCCTCTCGGCCTGGGGCTCGGTCACTCAGGCGCAGCTGGCTGCCGGCGGAGCTCACGGGCGCGTCACTGCAACTCCCCCTGGCTTCTGCTCCGCGGCTGCTGAGTGAGCCCTCATCTGGGACTCTCCTCAGCTCTTTCCGGGACAGTGGCGCAGCTGCCCCTCTGTTGGTCTTCCTTGGTCTCTTGTGTTCTGGGGGCCTCTGGATGTCTGGAGTTTTGATCTCCTCCATACCTGCTTCATGCCCTGGAGGACGGGGCTGTGGCCCCCCCACACCCTCTAGCAGATTATTACATGAAGGAACCTTTTAAAAAACAAAAAACAAGCGCGTCCATGCTCACAGGTGTACACACGGGTGATCACACCCACAAACTACACCCTTTTTGGCTCCTACCTCAAAGCACACTGTGTTCTGTTGATCTTATGTGCTGCACAATAATGTTTAACATTTAGTATTTACTGTCATATTCCCATATATCATTGTGATGTTGTTTATTCTATTACTCTTGTTCTCTTCTGCTTGTTTTCTTTTTTCTTTCTCAGCAGGTGATCCAGGTGATTGATAGATGCATTTTTTTTTTCTCTGCCCGTTCTGTTGGTTTTTGTCTTTTGTCCTTCTCCCCCGTCCCTCTTCTCAGTTGTTTCTCTTTCCCTCTTTCTTTCTCCCCTTCTTTCCCCCAGTCAAGTCTGTCCCGTATTCAGTAAGTGAAAATAAAATAAACAATAAAAGGTGAATCAAATGGACCATTACGGCAAGGCTGGGATGGTCAGTTTGGTAAAGTAAATCTGTTGGGCATCTTTCTTTGCCTTTAGACAACAATTCTGATGCAAAAGAGCCAAACGGGACAGGCCAAAAAAAAAAAAAAAAAAAGGTTAAGAGGAGAAATACTGCAAAGTATTTAAGAAATTTCAGTGTCTAAAAGTCCAAATAAAATAAAAAAATTACTCTTTATCTTGACCATGTGATTTTATATAGATACCCTATATGCAGGTATTTCTTCATTGCATTTAATGAAAGACATCTTTTGGGTGCAAGCAAACCATTTTTTTCATGTCATTCTGTCAGAATATGGCCATTCATTACTGCTATAATATAAATTCAGAGTGCTGATAGGAGGTCAGATTAGTCTTCCAACTAGTATCAGTTTATGTTGACCATAGTAGAAAAGTACATTTTCTATTTTCCCCCAGTTCAGTTGTTTTTCTACCTGCACACTGCAATTAAAGCATAAATGCTGACGTTGCTTGACGAAGCTGAATATTGTGACTATATTGAAACAAAGCTCTTATAATCATTTACCCATGTGAATATCCAGTTCAGTTTCAGAGTACCAAAGTAATAACCACTTAATATCAAAGTAATATCATGGTAACAACCATGGTTACAGTTGAGTAAGATTACACTGAAATTTATGTAATTGCATAATAAGGGTCCCAAAGCTGGGACCTGTATTAAGTGCTAATAGCAGGATAATGAGGAAGAGGGTCAGGGTTAGTTAGGTAGTTTCTGTGTAATAAGCAGGAAACAGTTGCAAAATGCAAAACTGTCTCTATTTAATAACATATTAATAACCTATTAAAGCAAACTTAAATTATTACCTGGAAACACCTGTGGTAGTTTCTGTGTAATAAGCATAAACAGAAACAGCCTGTAAAGAGCTGGCTGCCAGTAGGTGGCAGACTGGTGCCTACTGTGAGTCTGAACTTTCTATTTTATCCCTGGATAAAGACAAAGAAGAAGTGGGGTGCCAACAGCTAACTTTAAGCACTTTTCCCTTCATTTTTGGCTTGCCTCGTAGAGTCATGGTTGCATAAACGAGAGGGTTATAAAAATACATTTGGAATCAATGAATATTCTAGCTACTGTTCCTTAAGTTATATTTAGGATCACTTGCACACATCTTGCAGGCGGTCTGTCCTCCAAGCTCGGGTCCTCTACCAGAGGCCTGGGAGCATGAGGGTCCTGCGCAGTATCTTAGCTGTTCCCAGGACTGCGCTGTTGTTCCTGGGATCTGCTGGAGCCACTCGTCAAGCTTGGGAGTCATTGCACCGAGTGCTCTGATTACCACTGGGACCACTGTTACATTCACCCTCCCCATCTTCTCGAGCTCTTCTCTGAGCCTTTGGTATTTCTCATCTTCCTCCTTCCTGATGTTACTGTCATTCGGGACCACTGCGGCTGTCTTTCTTCTGCTTGTCTACCATCACTATGTCCGGTTGGTTAGCCACCACCATTTTGTCCGTCTGTATCTGGAAGTCCCACAGGATCTTAGCTCGGTCATTCTCCACCACCCTTGGGGGCATCGCCCATTTTGACCTCGGGACTTCCAGATTATACTCGGCACAGATGTTCCTGTACACTATGCCGGCCACTTGGTTATGCCGTTCCATGTATGCCCTGCCTGCTAGCATTTTACACCCTGCAGTTATGTGCTGGATTGTCTCTGGGGCATCTTTACACAGCCTGCACCTGGGGTCATGCCTGGAGTGATAGACCCCAGCCTCTATGGATCTTGTGCTCAGAGCTTGTTCCTGTGCTGACATGATTAGTGCCGCTGTACTGTCTTTCAGTCCAGCTAATCACATGAGCCACTGGTAGGATTTCTGGATGTCAGCCACCTCTGCTATCTGCCGTGGTACTTACTGTGCAGGGACCTGTCCTTCCATGATGGTTCCTCCTCTTCCTCCTCATTCTTGGGTTTCTGCTGCCTGAGGTATTCACTGAGCATGCAGTCGGTTGTGGCCATCTTCCTGATGTATTCATGGATGTTTGTTATCTCATCCTGGATTTTGGTGCTGACACTCACCAGTCCCCGGCCTCCTTCCTTCTGCTTAGCTTACAGCCTCAGAATGCTGGACTTAGGGGGGAAACCCGTCATGTATCCAGATTTATTTACCTTTGAAATCCGATGTGTCTGCTTCTTTGCAACCTCTGTTCAACTGTTTGCATGAAGTTAAAATTTGGTTATCACATAATTTTCTTACATTGAACGAGAATAAGACCGAAATCATAGTCTTTGGTAGTCACACTCCGCTAGACCAGTTAGCTGACGCCCTAGGCCCTCTCGCTAGCCATCTTTCGTCCACTGTAAGAAACCTCGGAGTGTTCCTGGATGGCTCTTTTAAACTCGAGAAACAGGTGTCCACTGTGGTAAAAAACAGCTTTTACCAGTTGCGTCAGATTTCCAAAGCAAAGCCGTTCCTTCCTTTAAAAGATCTTGAAAAGCTTATCCACGCATTTATTACATCCAGATTGGACTACTGTAACTCCCTCTACTCGGGCCTCCAACACTCCTCTCTTTGCCGGCTCCAGTTAATTCAAAATGCAGCTGCGCGTCTTTTAACAGGTACGAGAATTCATGAACACATAACTCCAATTTTAGCCAAACTACATTGGCTCCCTGTTAAATATCGTATAGATTTTAAAATTCTTATGTTCACTTTTAATATTTTGAATAATTTAGCGCCCAGTTATCTTTCTGATTTACTCCATTCATACAATCCCAACAGAGCACTTAGATCGTCCAACCACAGGCTCCTAGCACAACCTAGGACTCGAATGAAGTCGAGAGGCGACCGGGCCTTTGCATCCGTGGCACCCAGACTCTGGAATAACCTCCCCGTTCATATTCGCACTGCCGAGTCTATCCAGTCTTTTAAATTACGTCTTAAAACTTGTTTTTTTACTTTGGCTTTTGATTCTGTCTAGTTGGCTGTTTTAGCTTGTTGCGTTGTTACCTATTGTTTGTCGTCCTCCTCTATTGTTTGTTTTAACTGTCTCATGTTTTTATTGACTGTGAAGCACTATGGTCAACACTGTTGTTTTTAATATGTGCTATATAAATAAATTTTGATTTGATTTGATTTGATGTATGGTCAGGAGCTTCCTTGTCTTGTCAGCAGTGGCTTCTATCTCCTCCTTTTTCCAGCTTATATATCCCAGCAGGGTACCTGATCATAGGCAGGGCGTAGGTGTTGGTAGCCTGGATTTTGTTCTTACTGTTCATCTGATTCCTCGGGACTTGCCAGACCTTCTGCAGGTACTTAGTGTTTGCAGCTTTCATAGCAGCTTCTTCATTGTTGCCATTTTCCTACGGTGCATGTGTGTGTGAGTGTGTGTGTGTGCAGCGGCTCTACTCTGAGCCCCTCCTGGATGGCTGAACTTCTCACCCTATCTCTAAGGGAGAGGCCAGCCACCCTTCAGAGGAAGCTCATTTCCACCGCTTGTATCCGCGATCTCGTTCTTTCGGTCTCTACCCACAGCTCGTGACCATAGGTGAAGGTAGGGACGTAGACCCACCAGTAAATTGAGATCTTCGCTTTTATATTCAACTCTCTCTTCACCACGATGGACCGGTACAGCGTCCGCATTACTGCAGCCACAGCACCCCGCCCCTTTCTCCCATCACTCGTGAACAAGACCCCGAGATGCTTAAACTCCTCCACTCTGGGGCAGGAACTCGTCCCTGACCTGGAGTGGGCACTCCACCCTTTTCCGGCTGAGGACCATGGCCTCAGATTTAGAGGTGCTGATTCTAATGTCCACCGCCTCACACTTGGCTGCAAAGCCTTCCAGTGCAAGCTGGAGGCCACCACCCGATGAAGCCAACAGAACCACATCATCCACGAAAAGCAGAGATGAGATTCTGAGACCACCCAAGTGAAAGCCTTCCACCACTTGGCTATGCCTAGAAATTCTGTCCATAAAATTATTACAAGATTCGGTGATAAAGGGCAGCCCTGGCAGGGTCCTTCACCCACTAGGAACAAGTCTGACTTTTTGCTGGCTATAGGGACCAAGCTCTTGGGCCAGACACCCCATACTTCCACAGCACCTCGCACAGGACACCCTGAGAGACATGGTCGAATACCTTCTCCATGTCCACAAAAAACATGTAGACTGGTTGGGCAAATCCCATGTATCCTTAAGTATCCTTGAGAGGATAAAGAGCTGGTCCAGGGTTCCACAACCAGGACGAAAACCGCATTGTTCTTCCTGTATCCGAGATTTGACTAACGGGTGGACTCCCCTTTCCAGCACCCCGGCATAGACTTTCCCAGGAAGGATGAAGAGTGTGATCCCCCTGCCACAGATGTTTCTGTGGTGTATTTTGCAACTTTTTTTCCTGCTTATTACACAGAATCAACTAATTGGGTGGTAATAACTAAGAAATTACCATATTATTTCATTCTTGTTTGGACCTTGTTTTAGCTGTGGTAGCTACCTGGGTTATGTGCAACTTCAGTATCTCAATGGGGCGATCGTGGCTCAAGAGTTGGGAGTTCGCCTTGTAATCGGAAGGTTGCCGGTTCGAGCCCCGGCTCGGACAGTCTCGGTCGTTGTGTCCTTGGGCAAGACACTTCACCCGTTGCCTACTGGTGGTGGTCAGAGGGCCCGGTGGCGCCAGTGTTCGGCAGCCTCGCCTCTGTCAGTGCGCCCCAGGGTGGCTGTGGCTACAATGTAGCTGCCATCACCAGTGTGTGTGTGTGTGTGTGTGTGTGTGTGTGTGTGTGTGTGTGTGTGAATGGGTGGATGACTGGATGTGTAAAGCGCTTTGGGGTCCTTAGGGACTAGTAAAGCGCTATATAAATACAGGTCATTTACCATTTACTATTGCTGTGTGATTTATTAGTATTACTAAAGGCTACTCGCCACCGAGCTAACATTGTTAGCTGAGGTTAGTTCATAGACTGCGGACTGTTAGACTTGATGGACAGCATTAACAACCTGCTAGCTGTAAATAATCATGTGCAGTTCTGAAAACAGACAAAAAGAAAAAATATTACTGATACAGAAATAGTTTTCTGAAAGCTGCAACAAGTGCAGTCTTACCTAATATCCACCCTACTGATACTCATTTTATATTAAGATTTAAAAATGTAGTTGGTGGCAGATGGCCAGAGGTTTCTTCCTGTTAAAAGGGAGTTTTTCCTTCCCACTATCACCAAAGTGCTTGCTCATAGGGGGTCATATCATTGTTGGGTTTTTCTCCATATGTATTATTGTAGGGTCTACATTACACTATAAAGCAGCTTGAGGTGACTGTTGTTGTGATTTGATGCTGTATAAATAAAATTGAATTTAATTTAATTATTGGTATGGAGAGTAACCTTCAGTAATAGTAATAAATCACACAGCAATAGGACATTCATGTAGTTATAAAAAGCATGACAATATATCAAGTAATCCAAAGTATTCAGAAAACGTTACTCACATTGAGTAACTTAATGTAAAATGTTACAAACTACATTTTGGGCCATGTAAACTGTAATCTGTAGTGGAAATACATTTTAAAAGTAACCTTCCCAAAACTGGTTATGGATTTCAGGCCTATTCAAATGGATAAGGAGCTTCATAAACATACTCAAAACCACAATAGAAATGCAGTGTGAAAAGTAACATTTTACCGGCATCTTCTTCAGGATCTTTTGGCTTTGTTGCAGTGTAGAAGCATAACATTGTCAGCCTCGCTGCCTCTGGGATTCAGAGATTCTTTTATTGCTACCATTTAATCTGCCTTATGAAGAATGTATTAATAACATGTTTCACAGTATCATTTATCAGTAATACTTCCTGCAGGGTTTATAAAATTGCATTGAATATGTCTGTCATCACATTGACCTTTCTATTTTTACAGGTTGAGTTCATTTTATACACAATGCATAAATGTGCTTGGTTAAGAGTTGATGTTCCATTCTAGAAGGTTTTAAGCTTCACTGGTGAGAGTGTCCAGATGATACATGCTGAGGGGAGATGAGAACATAGCAGGTTAATTGCATGCACGCTTACAATACACATATTAATCTAGTAGCAGGTCTGAGCGAAGGCCTAAGCGTCTTCTGCTTCAGTTTGAGACTGGCTGCAAAGTACTCTACTTAGTGATTAATGACGAGGGTCCATTATTAGCTCTCAGAAATGCTAAGACCTGAAGTTATTACCCTAAAAGGCAAGTAATGTAGAAAAGGGAAGTTAAATGTCGGTTTCACACTCCAGGATAGGTTTCCCTCTATGCTTCTTGGGAGTCAGCATAGAGGGAAACCTATCCTGGAGTGTGAATACCTCTGAGCTACTGAAAAAGACACAACAGAGACTGTACTTTCTGAGAGTGCTTAGGAAGAACAACATCACACAGAGACTGCTGGTGTCTTTCTACAGAGCCTCCATCGAAAGCATACTAACGTACTGCATAGGCATATGGTACGCTAGCTGCACAGTGGCTCAGAGGAAAGCACTCCAGGGAGTAATCAACGCTGCCCAAAGGACAATCGGCTGCCCTCTCCTCAAACTGAAAGACCTACACAGTTCCCGCTGCAGAGCCCATAACATCATAAAGGACACCTCACACCCTGGACACTCCATGTTCGAACTGCTGCCTTCAGGTAAACGGTATAGAACAACATACACAAGGACTAACAGACTCAAACACAGTTTCTACCCAATTGCAATATCATGTCTCAATGCTACTAAAAGTAGATGACTTTCATTGCCCCTGTTGTCATTTGTGCCCTTGATGTTGGAATGCTTTCAGACATGTTTTGTTGGATGTGCTAACAAATTGACTGAGTGATTGATTGTTTGAGTGATATATCAACTAGGTTGTATGTTGAGTGTCTGTATGGGGCCTTAGGCCTGGATTGCTTGGGTGTATTTACTGTATGAGAACACTGTATTTTATATGTATTTCTATCTTTTATATCATATCTATTATAGTTTTTAAGTATTTATCTTTCGTGATGTTGCACTGACCGGAGACATCTTTCAATTTCATTGTACTTGTGACAATGACAATAAAGAATATTCTATTCTATTTATGGTTATTAGAAGTGTACGTGATGTACCCTTGTCTGCACGGGTTGAACTTTTGCCCGTCTGTCACCATGTATTTTTGAACTGTATTGACGTAGGTGTGATATTTTATCCTATAAAACCAGAACCCAGTGTATTCTTGTCAGAGCAAAACAATCCGTATGCTGACGGTTGGTTGTTCTCCTGTGTTAATAAAACTCATCGTTTGATTGCACTTTTCCGGAGCCTCCGTCGTTTGTTGTCTGGTCTGAAGTTGATCGATCTCGCAGCATCAGTAAGGTGGTTCTGTTTAAAGTCGCAAACGTCAAACTATTTCAGATACCTTAGGAGATATGCCATCAGGAAAAAAAAATTCCTTCCTGAAAAATATCTTTTAATCTATTAAGTGGCAATTTGAATTTTTCTAGGTCCACCTCCCTGCTTTGCTCTCACCTGTTTGGCTATTTTTCCATCACTGTGTATCCATCCTATCTCAACATTTCATGCTGCTTTTTGCTTCTTTGTCTGCCTTATTCTTGCATGTGCATGTGAGGTGCTCTCCTTTGAACTTTCATTTCTGTTTTTCATTTTCTCACAAAGTTTCTGCAGAAGTCCTAAAGTCCTAGTTTTCTTTTTGTAAGTGGTTGTTTGCTTTTGCAGAAACTGGGGAAGGCAATTTGGTCTCTTTAGGAGATGTAATTTGCCAAAGTTGCATCGCCATCAATCTGCACAAAAGAAGAAAGAAAAGACAGTCATTTTCTTTAATGTCTACACTGCTAAGCAATGTTAAGGTTAAGCTTCTTAGGTCACCACTAATGCCAGTAGGAAAGTACTGACTGTAGTTAGCAGAAAAGCTATTTTATGCGGAGAGAAATACAGTAATGGAAGAAGCGAGCTAAGGCATAGCCTTTCAGTAAATGCGTAAAAGCGCTATATAAATACAGGCCATCTACCATAAATCTGTTAGCTAATATGGTGTGATATTATATATATATATATATATATATATATATATATATATATATATATATATATATATATATATATATATATGTGTGTGTGTGTGTGTGTGTGTGTGTGTGTGTGTGTTATTGTAAACATTCATTAAAGTCTTTCACTGTACTAAGAGTAACTTATATTATATTATATTATATTATATTATATTATAATATATTATAATATATTATATTATATTATATTATATTATATTATAATATATTATAATATATTATATTATATTATATTATATTATATTATATTATATTACTCATATGGGTAGGCAGCCAGCGTCTGTAATACAAAAACTGCTCATCTGCCGGGACCACTCAGCTCGGAAACGCCAAAAACTCACTGAAATCCGACATTTTTCTTCAGTGAGTTCATTCTGAGATGAAAGTCTTTTATGTCAGATTTCTGCCTTTTTCTCTGACTCGTGTTTGATGACCTCAGTAGTTCTAAAGTCCAAAGCTGATTAGGAGTACTGACTGCTAACAGACTGTGCCTGGGAGGGACTAGTATAGACCTTTATGTGTTTTTCGCTGAGAAACATAATAACAGTGACAGTAAACATGAGGGTTAAACTGCAGCATACACTGAACAGACGTGGAACATCTACTTAACCGGACTCCGGCTTCAATCTGCGCATGCTCTCTGCGGTCGCCAAACCTGGGGTTGTGGACACAGGGAGGGATAGAGAGGGCAGCGAGAGAGCGAGCGGCGACCCAATGAGCAACATGTTGCATTTTCTATGTCTTCTTTTCCACGATGCACTTTAGGATTTCAATAAGATGCGTGTGTGTTTCCAGATAACCAGTTTCCTTCTCGCCGTAAACTTTTACAGCCGGCCAGTGCGAGCTCAGGGTGAGTGTGTGCCTTATATTCTTAAACTCGACTAACTCAGATGTTCGTCTGCTTTAATGTTGTGCTGAAAAAACACTGACTGTGTTTATTCAGTGACAACTGGCACAACTGAGATGTACTAAGACTCCACTTTCTTCATATTCTTACAGCCGGATACTTTAGTGTGGGTAAATTTAGATACCACACAAAGTCGTCATTAGGTTTTATTCTGAAACTTTAAAGTGTTTGTGTAAACGTCCAAACGTATGATTACGGTTCACTGTTGATAAATAACAAAGGTTGTACTGCAAGCTACCGCCCACCGAGGAATGTGTAAGTGTGGAAATAACGGTTTAAACACTCACACACACACACACACACACGCATTTGGAAAGTTGGAGCTCCACAGTGATTGGAGATTTTCCTACGCGACAGGATTTAGTGGTAAATGTTGGGCGTGCGGCTTTTCCGATCATCTGAATAACTTTAATATTAGTGAAAGCATTCAGGCGGGCGTTAGCTTTACCCTCCTGCGAAACGCGACGCATTGAGTTGACGTCCTGTTTTAAATACACAGAAGCCTTCGAGCTTTTAAGGACAAAGATCAAAGTTAATCTAAACTCCTCCCAAAATGTATCCTTCTGTCATTTATGGATATATGCTTTCAAAAGAGCAGATTTGTTCCTTGTGCGACAAATTACAGGAAGGAAACGGGGCGGACATAGCGGGTCGGGTGGGCGAGTTAAAAGCGAATGTGACGAGCAGTTTAACGTGTATATACAGAGCTGCTAGGAAGAAGTCTGTCTGTGCTTTATTTATCAGCAAAATCACTGTTCAGCTCGGCTCCTATAAATGTTCCCCAACACATGTGTACTTTAAATAAACAAAATGAAAATGTAGTCCTGAGTTAGGTCTCTGTCTGTGGTGAGAAGGGCACCACAGATGCTGTTTGAATAAAAGAAAGAGCCAATGTAAACATGAATGAAGAGCCAGTCATTAATGCTTTTCATCAACTCTGTGGAAGTGAGTGAGTGTCTTATCTAAAGGGACTCAACTAGCAGTGTGTGAACTGGCGAGCGCTTTGATGTTCAGTGCACATGGGTGCAGGATGTGGATTTGCTCTGGCTAAATATCTGTTTTTTCACCGCTTGCACATCTGTCCTCAACATGAAAGAAACAAAAGACTTAGATCCTCATTTGGGGTGCATATTGTTGGGCAGGCTGGCGACAGGAATAAGGCTCTCGCCATGTGTTATAGTGATGACCGGCCTTTAGTTGATACTGTTTTCTTCACACTTTGTGTAGAAATTCCACACATTATATTTGCTCTGCTGAGTTTTTTGCAAAATTTCTCTCGTCTGCTTGCTTGGTGTGATTCAGTTGTGGAGGCTGGCCAAGAGAGAACGCATCTGGAACCAATTTGACTCCACGGAGCCCGAGGGGGAGAGGAGGGATGTAAATGGCAGCCCTTTTCTTTCCATGTCCACTGTGAGCAGACATGGGCCTGAGTCTCCGAAGCTTAATTATAGTTTGGTGAACAGCAGATTAAAGTGGAGCACACAGAGTTGCATTTCTTGGCCGGGGTTTGGAATATTGCTGGATTGACTCAGAAATAGATGGTTTCACCCAAACAGAAAAACATTTTTTGCTTTTTGTCAGACTAAAAAATCAAAGTTTAAAAAAATGAGAAAGAAATCCAAAGAAATGATAAAAGTAAACAAGGTTTGATTTGAGTTTAACAGGGCAACGATCTGTTCTCAAAACATGTAGCAGGAATTATCATTTTATGTTGTATCGATCCTTTCCCTGCCGCTTATCCTTTTAAAGGATTGTGGGGGGTCTGGAGCCTTTCCCAGTCAGGTGAGAGGGTGGGTACACCCTGGACCCTGTCTGTGTGTGCTTGTTTGTCTGTGTCTATATGTCAGGTCGGGTCTTACACTCCACCTCTCTGGGGACATCTCAGGCCTTCCAAAGTATGGAGGCCTATCTCCCCTCACCACACTCCCTGCCGGTGACTGATGCCCTCAGGGGTCGGTGCGTTGGTGGTTCTTGGTGTCCGGGGCTGGGCGCTCAGGTGTGTACCAGCTCACTCCCGGTGGCTACCTGGCGGGGCCTGGTGCCTGTTGCTCGGTCAGGCCTCCTCCGGGGTGCGGGGGGCCCTCGGGCCTCCGGCCTCTGGGCCTGCGGCTCGGTTCACTCTGGCACAGCTGGCTGCCGGCAGAGCCGGCGGGCACACCACTGCAGCCCCCTCTGGCTTCTGCTCCATGGCTACTGGGTGCCTCCTCATCTGGGGATCTCCTCAGCTCCTCCCAGGAGGGTGGCATGGATGCCCCTCCAGTGGTCCTCCTTGGGCTCTTGTACTCTGGGGCCTCTGGATGTCTGGGGCCTGGATCTCCTCCATGCCTGCTTCATCCCCTGGGGGGCGGGGCTATGGCTCTCTACACCCTCTAGCAGATCATTACATGTGGAAACCATTTGAATACAAGCGCGCTGATCCACACAGGTGTGCACACGGGTGTTCACTGTCCATAGACACAAACTACACCTCTATTGGCTGCTATTTCCAAGCACATTGTGCGCTGTCGGTCCTGCTTGCTGCACAACAACATTCAATATTTAGTATTTACTGCTGTTTACACTCAGCTAGATTAACGTGATGGTGTTGTGTTTAGTATGTTGCTTTGTTTTTTGCTTGTTTTCTCTTAAGTTTCCTTTCTCACTGTCCCTCTTCCCTTCTGTTTTTCTTTTCCTTCCTCTTTCTCTCTCCCTTTCCTATCCCTCACTCATGTCTGTCCCGTCTGTAACAACTGAAAATAAAATAAACAATAACAACAAAGGTCGATCAAATGGACCAATACGGCAATGCCATGATGATCCATTTGGCAAAGTAAATCCATTGGGTCTCCTTGTTGGTCTTCAGACAGCAATTCTGACGGCTAAAGAACCAAATGGGACAGGCAAAAAAGAAAAAGGTGACACTCTGCACTGGTTGCCAGTGTGTCACAGGGCTTTGGATTACTTTATATATTATCATGCTTTTTACAACTACATGAACGTACTATTGCTGTGTGATTCATTACTGAAGGTTACTCTCCACACCAACACCAACTAGATTTAAATCTTAATATAAATGAGTAACAGTAGGTGGACATTAGGTAAGGCTGCACTTTTTGCAGCGATCTCGTATAGAAAACTATTCTGTGTGTATCTAAAACAGGTCCGCAGCTCCGAACCGTAGTAAAGGGACCTCTGGCTGATACGTTGGGTTCGTGTCGGCTCGTAGCTGAAAACTAGCTTTACTTTGTTGTGTGGGTCAATTTTGCTAGCAGAGACAGAGAGAGGCGTTGAAAGGCTGCTCATACGGAACTTATTGTTTCAGAGGAAAACACGAACACAGCGTACAGTCGAGTCTTAACAGCTTACTCACAGCTGGGCCACACTGCCCATCAGGCTACATTCTTTAGGGCGATGCCTGTAACTCTCTGCCTATTGCCTTCTTATTAAATAATTTTTTGAACAATAATTTTTAAAAATATTTCTTCACATCATTATGCAGCTGCAAGCAGAGGTGAGACAATGGCCGCGAGATTGAGACACGGGCATTTGAGCCTCTTAATGCGTGTTCTGTTTTAGTTTGTACTGGCATGGAATTACCAAAAACAGAGAGGGGACAGCCGAACATATGAAACAGGAAAAGACCGCCGTGTAATCCCTTTATTTCAACAAAGTAACTGTACTCTGAATACCACCTTTTTAAACTGTAACAGAATACAGTTACTCGTATTTTGAATACATAACAGCGGTACATGTATTCCATTACTCCCCAACACTGCAGATAGTTACCCTAGCCTCACTAACTTCATGTCTTTGGGAGGAAGTAGTACACAAACACAAGGAGAACCTGGCCTGATGAGGGAATTGAACCCATAACCTTGACACTGTGAGGTAACAGTGTGAACCACCATGCCATCCGTTATAATTCATGCCATCATACATTTTTTCTTAAAACCCTCACTTTGATAGTTCCAGCATTCCCAGTGTTTTGCTTGGACAGAGACTTAGTTGAAAACACATTGCTATCAAAGGCAGCAGCAGCATAGCTGTAGATTGTAAACACACATTTTCAGAACAAGAGAATGAATCTCAGAGTAACACATTATGACATTCATATGTAGGGTGTCATTAAATACCATTTGGTTAGCAGCTGTATCGCAGATCTACTTCCTGTGCACCTACAACCAATTTCTAAACTCTTTAAAAGTTGTATTAATGACTTTCAAATCATTTTGTGTAGTGACTTTGCACCAGTGCAGGCAGGAGGATTTTGTGGTTGATTCACTTGCAGACAAAGAATCCAGCTTCAAGGTGCAGCTCCATTTGTGCATCTTTATGCTTCAGTAATCAGGCTAAACAGCAGTCAAGTCTAAAGACAAGCAAGCTACTCCAAGGCAACCTAAACAATTCAAAACAACTGACATGCACACAAAGTGAAGCGGCCAACCAAAAGTACACACTACACCCTATTTATGTTACCTTAACGTTTCCTCTTTATTAGCTGAAAGATATCCCACACGACATGCATGCCAGTTGTAACTCCAGGAACAGACATGCAGTTATCCTTTTACATTAAGTCATGATTTCTGCCTCCAGCTGGAAACATACTTTAGTACGGGGCCTTTCTTCGTCAGCAACTCTTCCCATTCCCGTCTTGTCAATGAAAAGAGTCATAAAGTTGTGCTTTATGTCAGACCACTTAGGTCTTTCCTACAATATTTGCTGAAGCAGGTATTCCTTGGAAAACCTCCATGAGAGATCAGCCATAGACTGGACCTATACTCAGCAGTGACGTGCAGATGTGATCCTTTTGAACTTCCCTTAGGAAGCAGGCAGGAAGGGAGATGTCTTTAATAAGAAGAGATGATTGGGAGCAATGTTCCCTGTAATGTTTCATGTGTCTGAGCGAACACACAAACTGAGCGTCCCTTGGACCGCTGTGAGCGACATCAGACGTGTGCACTGTGGTCACGCCAGCATCCAAGTTACATGTTTATTAAAGTAATCAAATTACAGCATTTACATTTATGTTAGACTACTTTTAATTAATGCTTTAGCCCACTTACAATGAAAATGAAAACAATCTTCTTCATGACCTGTGCAGCATGTTAACACTATTGGAAGGAAAAATAACTTGAACTCCAATTTTGAAAGCACAACTTTATTTTAAAAAAAAAATAAAGCTCTGACTTGTATTATGAGTCTGTGGTCTGAGAGAGAGTCTGTAACTCTGTCTGCAAATACAGTAAATACTGACCAACGTTGGGCAGTTAATTATATAGTTACTTCTTCAAAAAAGTAACTGAGTTATGCAAACAAAGTTTTTTGCAGCTGTTTACCTAAAAATGCAGCCAAGGTGTTTTTAAACAAACATTTCAAACTATTTCAAATTCAAATTCAAATTTTTATTTGTCACGTACACAGTCATACACAGTACGATATGTAGTGAAATGCTTGGACAACTGCTCGTGACCTAAAGAAAACAAAAAAGGAAAAGGCTATGAATAAGATAGGAAATAAATATGAAAAATTAAAAAGGGTAAATTTAACTAGGAAGGAATAAAATATAAATTAAGGTTAAAAATGAAATAACTGTACAACACAAATTAGAATGAAGGGTAAATTTAACTGGGAAAGAATAAGATAAAATATATAAATTAAAGTTGAAAATAAAATAACTGTACAACAAAATACACAATATAGAACTATATAAGAATGTATGAAGAAATCTAAATATAAATAAATATATACACAATAACAGCAGCTGTACAAGTATTAACCGGAAATGAAGAATATAGTGACCAGTGTTGTGCAAAACCAAAGTCCAGAAAGTCCAGTGTGTGTGTAAGAACCATATGTGTGGGTCAGTACTGTGTGGTGGTGTGATTGAGAGACCGTATCGCCTGCGGGAAGAAGCTCCTCCTCAGTCTCTCTGTGTTGGTCTTCAGGGAGCGGAATCGCTTTCCTGACCTCAGCAGAGAGAACAGTCTGTTGTTGGGATGGCTGAGGTCCTTCACCATCTTCCTGGCCTTGGTCCAGCACCGCCTGCTGTAGATTGAGTGCAGGTCAGGGAGCTCGGAGCGGATGGTGCGCTCAGCTGATCGCACAACCCTCTGTAGAGCTCGTCTGTCCTGCATGGTGCTGTTCCCGAACCAGGTTAAGATGTTTCCCGCCAGGATGCTCTCTATGGTGCACGAGTAAAAGTTCCTGAGCACCTTGGAGGGCAGTTGGAAGTCTCTCAAGCGTCTGAGGTGGTAGAGACGCTGTCGGGCCTTTTTCACCACGGTGTTGATGTGACAGGACCATGACAGGTCCTGCGTGATGTGAACTCCGAGGTATTTGAAGCTGTCCACTCTCTCCACTGGGCACTCGTTGATGACGGGGGTCTGGTAGTTCCTCTCCTGCTTAGTGCTGAAGTCCACTATCAGCTCCTTTGTCTTACTGACGTTTAGAAGGAGGTTGTTCCTCTGGCACCAGTTCTCCAGATTCCTAATCTCCTTCAGGTAGGCCGTCTCGTTGTTATCAGAGATCAGGCCCACCACGACGGTGTCGTCAGCAAACTTGATGATGGTGGTGGAGCTGGTAGTGGCCACACAGTCATATGTGTACAAAGAGTACAGCAGGGGGCTCAGAACACACCCCTGGGGGGCTCCAGTGCTGAGAGTGGTGGAGGCTGAGACATGTCCGCCCATCCTTACTGCCTGTGGTCTGCCAGTTAGGAAGTTGGAGATCCACTGACACATAGATGAGCTGAGTCCCAGATGCTCCAGCTTGGTGGTGAGTGTGGAGGGAATTATGGTGTTAAATGCAGAGCTGTAGTCTATGAAGAGCATTTTAACATAATTCCCCCTTCTAGTGTCCAAGTGAGTGAGTGATGTGTGGAGGAGATGAGAGATGGCATCGTCTGTGGAACGATTTGGACGGTAAGTGAACTGTAGTGGGTCCAGTGTGTCTGGTAGTGAAGAAATGATGAAGTCTCTGACCAGGCGTTCAAAGCACTTCATCACTACTGAGGTGAGGGCTACAGGGCGATAGTCATTGAGAGAAGCAGGGTGGGGTTTCTTCGGGACAGGAACAATGATGGACTCTTTGAAGCATGTGGGGATCACCGACTGAGATAAAGAGATGTTGAATATCTCAGTGAACACAGGAGCTAGCTGGTATGCGCAGTCTCTGAGGATACGACCTGGGATGCCGTCTGGTCCTGCTGCTTTCCTGGTGTTCACTCTCTTGAAGGCTCTCCTTACTTCATGCTCGGAGATGACGAGCACGTTTCTGGTGCTGGCAGTATCTTGCAGCCGTTAGCGCCGCTAACACTAGCATCGTTGGAGACCTTAGCTGCAGCCTCGAAGCGAGCATAGAAAGTGTTCAGCTCGTCTGCCAGAGTCACGGCCGCGTTCGTCATACCGGTTGTTGGTGCTTTATAGTCCGTTATTGTCCTTAGTCCCCGCCACAGGCTCCTAGAGTCACTCTATTTACAGAACAATCAGCTGTTCTGCATCAAATCTGATGCCACACAAATTATTTGTGCCGCTCCAAAAATAATTTGTGTCCACTATGAGATGAAGGAGAACAACAGCCTGATACCTGCAGGCCTGACAGCAGCAGATGTGTCACTGCTGTAACTCCTGTAACACTCAGCAGGCGCCTCATTGTTCTGACACACAACAACACTACTGACTACACTACACACTAACTACACACTAACTACACACTAACTACACAAGATTAGCTTTGTCCGTCAGTTGTTCCGTCTGTCCTGCTCACATCTCCAATGGTTGTACACGTTGTCATTAACGTGGCTTCACTCCACATCAGCCGCTTTGCTAAAACACCGGTGTCGCACATAAGGACGCTGTCACAGCCTGTCAGCGACGTTGATTAGCTGCGTATATACGAATGTGAATTGCATCAATGGCTGGACTGTGGGATAAGGTGGCATCGTTGTAATCCCATACTTGAGCAGCCAGTCACTGACTCACACTGCAAAAAAGAATTGTTAACGTATTTATTTTAATTTCAAATCAGGTTAGATTTGTTTTGTGCGCAATGCAGATTTTCTGTGCGCAGAGACGTGCCAGCAGTGCGCAGCTTAGAGGGAACACTGATTGGGGGTTAATGCTTCTAAATCATTGGGGTCTTTACATGGCTTAGTGGTTGTTGTTGGCCCAGACAGGCATTAACCCTTCCACTGCTGCTCTGCTTTTTGCCACTTTCAGTTTGCTCCATGTCTCTTCTGACTGTTTCTCCTCATATTTAGAAGAGTTAAGTTCCAGCTTTTATTCTTCCTGTCAAATCATCCTGGACTCTGTGGCTCCATTAAGAACTAGGCAGCGTAAAGCTGAGCCTAATGACAGAACCTTTGCTGTCAGAAGGCAACGTCACCGAGCAGAACATCGGTGGAAAAAAAGATGAACTGCAGGTGTCATTTCAAAGTTTAAACCACTGCTGGCATCACAACCAAACATGTTGCAAACAGGATTTCTGCCGACAGTCATAACTGTCCTCGTGTGTTATTTAACACTTTTGTTCTTAATACTCCACATAATGTCTGTTTGTACGCCTCTCCAGTCATCTTCAGTGCTTCCTTATTGAAAATGTTTCCACCACCAGGGCTGGTATCACAGCTCCATCTGTCTCTGTCCCTGGCACTGCTGCTTTCACTCAGTTTAAGCCTTTGATGCTCTCACTTTTAGAGGAAATGGTTCACCATATTAAGCCCTCAGGTTCGTCCTGTGATCCTGTCCCTAACGATTTTTTAAAATAAATTTAGCGTAGTATAGGGCAGTCTGTTCTTACCATTATTAACAGCAGTCTGTTCTCTGGTGAGGTTCCTGCAAAATGCAAATGTGCAGCAGAGCAGCCACTGCTTAAGAAGCCTGGCCTTGATCACGCTGTCCTGGCTAATTACAGACCTATTATAAGCTGCATTTCCTTTATAATGTTTTCTAAATATTTATTTGAAAAATATTTTCTAGATGAGCACCAAATCTGCATCAGTAAGGGTCTCTTACAACATCCTTCTTGCATGTGATTCTGGTAACCACGTTGTTCTGGTTCTGCTTGATTTAACCGCTGTCTTGAACACAGTAGACCATAACATTTTAAAATCTCGATTACATTACTCAGTGGGCACTTAAATGCTTTAGGTCTTTCTCTATTCTCTACCTTCTCTATTCTGAATCATCTGCTGCTTCTCTGGCATCCCAAAGGGCTCAATTTTAGGGCCACTGCTCTTTCCGTTATACCTGCTTTAAACTTTTTACATTTTAATGAAAATAAAATAGAGGTGGTGGTGTTTAGAGCCAGTGGTCCCTGTCAGTCCTCCTCTGTTGATTTGGGACCCCAAACCAACAGAAGTATATTCTAAACCTGTTATTACTGAGCTTGGTTATAAGTTGAAAAGTCAAATCAGAGCTGTGTTCAGTTTTTATCATTTAAAGCGATTGGCAAGGATGAAATCGCTTCTTTTTAGGCAACACTGGCAAACAGTGATGCATACTTTTATGGATTACAGTAATTCACTTTGTGTGACAGTCAATCAATCGTTATTCTTGCGTCTGCAGCTGGTTCAAAATGCAGCTGCATGACTTTAACAGGAAACAGGAACTCGTGAAAGAGAGCACATAAGCCCTGTTCACTGCACTGGCTGCCTGAGTTCATTTTAAAAGTCTTATATTTGTTTTAAAATGTTCTCACAGTCTTGCTGCAGCTTACCTCTCTGAGCATCTTCATCGCTACATGGATGTCAGATTCTAAGGTCAGCTGACCAGCTGCTCCTAGAAGTACCAAGATCCAGGAGAAAGCTCAGAGGGGGCGGGGCTTTCTCTACTGTTGCACGTTAGCCAGGCCACTTTTTAAAACGCATCTTAAAACCCATTTTTATTTGTTGGCTTTTGACCTTAGCAAGACTTCACTTTTCTTTCTTTTTTTTACCTTTTTAATTGGTTTGTTTTATATCTTATGCATTTTTATTTTGTAGTTCCAATGTACAGCACTTTGTGTCAGTTGAGTTCATTTTAAAGCACTTTATATGGTATGGTGTTGTATGGTATGGCATTATTGGATGTGTTAACATCTGTTAACTATAGCTTCCACTTAACAGAGAGCATTTTGCAGTTCCTCTTCATTAAGACTCTAAGCTTTAACAATCGAATTAAGGAGTTTTTGTGTATTTCCAACTACATAGTTTTTACAGCTCTCATATTCACACTCCTATTCAACACTTTTATTTTAGCTGTAGAAGCAGCAATAGCTGTCTCGATCTCAAGCTGTTCCCTTCTTGCCTTTAACTTACATTTTTCAGTGCCTAAGGCTTTTCTTTGTGTCAAGGATGCTGCATATGCAAGCAGAACAGCACACTCTGCTTCCTCTTTCTGCTGTACAAACAATATGGATGAAATTTGATGAGCAGCCACCAGCTGAGCTTCTTGCAAAACTGAGACCTGATTTCTTTTCAGCTGGTGTAGCTGTCAGTGACACGCTGTCATCTGGGCTCAAATCTTCTTGATGCTGTTTTCAGCTTCAGTTATAAAGCCACTGAACTGCTCCTCTTTTAGAATAGAATAGAATAGAATAGAATTCAACTTTATTGTCATTGCACATGCACAGGTACAGGGCAACGAAATGCAGTTTGCATCCATCCAGAAGTGCTTTAGTGATATAGATATATTACAATATATATTAGCAATGATATAGATATGTGAGTATATTACAGAAATGGGTCTATTATGGTATGTTATAATGTACACGGTATGAAGTATGTTGTGAATATTCTATAACTATAAGTATGTACAGGCTGTAGTGAGTACAAGCTATGTACAGGATATGAACAGGATATAAATATGAAAAACTATACAGAATATGAAATAAATAACTTTACAGAATCTGAGATATACAGCTATACAGAAATGGGAACTATGCAAGTTGTAAACAGTTGTAGGATTAAAAATTATCATATGTACAGAATGATTATTTACACAGAGCTATACAGTAGTGCAGTTAAGATAAGTGAGATATAATTCCTACAGAGGCTATATAAAGTGCTAGTGGTTGTGAGTGGTGGTTCACTCCATGTTATTATTGTGTGTTTGAGGGTACAGTTGTCCATTGTGGGGGTGTGTATGTTCAGTCCATGTGTTAACGTGGGTCAGATGTCAGGAGGCAGAGTTCAGGAGTCTGACAGCTGTGGGGAAGAAGCTGTTCCGGTACCTGGTGGTCTTAGTCCGGAGGCTCCTGTGGCGCCTCCCAGAGGGCAGGAGGGTGAAGAGTCCATGTGATGGGTGACTGGGGTCTTTGATGATTTTCCCAGCCCTTTTCAGACACCGCTTCCTGTAGATGTCTTTTATGGCAGGAAGTGGTGCGCTGGGCAGTTTTCACGACCCTCTGCAACGCCTTCCGGTCCGAGGCGGAGCAGTTCCCGTACCAGACTGTTATACAGTTGGTCAGGATGCTCTCGATGGTGCAGCGATAGAAGTTCACCAGGATGTCTGAGGACAGGTGGTTCTTCCTCAGAGTCCTCAAGAAGAAGAGGCGCTGGTGAGCCTTCTTGACCAGCTTGGAGCAGTTGGTCGTCCAGGTGAGATCCTCGGAGATGTGGACTCCCAGGAACTTGAAGCTGCTCACACGCTCCACAGCCGTCCCCTTAATGTGGATGGGTGGATGTGGGTCAGCATTCCTCCTGTAGTCCACAATGAGCTCCTTGGTCTTCTCGGTGTTAAGCAGCAGGTTGTTTCTGTCGCACCACTCAGCCAGACGATCCACCTCCTCCCTGTAGGCGGCCTCATCGTTGTCACTGATGAGGCCAATCACCGTGGTGTCATCTGCAAACTTAATGATGGTGTTGGAACCATCAGCAGGTCTGCAGTCGTGGGAGAAGAGGGAGTAGAGGAAAGGGCTCATCACACAGCCTTGTGGTACACCGGTGTTCATTGTGATGGTAGATGAGCAGCGGTTATCCAGCTGGACATGTTGGGGGCGGTTGGTCAGGAAGTCCAGTAACCATTTGCAGATGAGGGAACTGATGCCCAGGTCTGTCAGTGTCCTGATGAGTTGTGAGGGGTGGATTGTATTGAATGCTGAACTGAAGTCTATAAACAGCATTCTGGCGTAGGTGTTGTTGTTGTCCAGGTGTGAGAGGACAGAGTGCAGTGCGATGGAGACTGCATCCTCTGTGCTCCTGTTCTGGCGGTATGCAAATTGGTGGGGGTCCAGGGTGGGGGGGAGACAGGATTTGAAGTGTGCTAGGACCAGCTGCTCTAAGCACTTAGTGATGATGGGGGTGAGTGCTACTGGGCGGTAGTCATTGAGGCAAGATGGGTTGGAGTTTTTGGGTATCGGGACGATGGAGGTGGATTTGAAGCAGGCCGGTACCACAGCGTGGGCCAAGGACAGATTGAATATGTCTGTGAGCACTCCTGCAAGCTCCCCAGAACACGCTCTGAGAACACGCCCGGGGATGCCATCAGGACCTGCAGCCTTGTGGACATTGATCCTGCTCAGCACCGCTCCTACATCGGTGGGGGAGAGAGTCAGAGGTTGGTGGTCTGGCGTCACGTCTGCTTTGGTTGTGGTTGTGGGGTTCCCTCGCTCAAAGCGAGCATAAAAGTTGTTGAGCTCGTTGAGGAAGGAGACATCAGAGGATGCGGGGGAGGGTTTGGTGGTCCTGTAGTCTGTGATGGTCTGGAGTCCTTGCCACATGCGAGATGGCTTTTGGACTGAACCAAAACATGTGGTCCACATTCTTTCCATCTTCTGGCAACACATGTGTTTGCACATGTGAATTCTTCATGTAGTTCTGAGAAAATATTTAAATGCTCATCGGGTGGCTGTAGCTCAGGTGGTAGAGCTACAGCCACCTGATGGTGGCTCTAGCTCTGAAGGTTGGTGGTTTGATTCCTGGCTTCCCCTAGTCTGCATGCCAAATATCCTTGGGCATGTAGACTTGGGCAAGATACTAACCCCAAGTTGCTCTCCGATGCATCCATCGGAGTGTGAATGTTAGCTATAAAGCACTTAGAATGATGTGCTGGTGTAAATGAGTGAATGCACAAGTTGTGTAAAGTGCTTTGAGTGCTCAGATGAGCAGAAAAGTGCTATGTAAGAACCAGTCCATTTACCATCAACGATGTCATTAGTCCATCAATTGTATTCATTTTCAAAGTGGACCAAAGCGTGGACCTTTTTGTGTTTATGTGCCTGCCCAGCTGTTCTTCCAGACCCTTCAGGGTTTACCTTTGTGCCCCCTTGTGGCCAGTCACACTACTGCAGCTTGGTTATCTGGAGCTAGACTCTTGCATGCCTTCATCCTTTTACACAGCTTCTAATTTAACAGTTCAATTCAATTCAATTCAATTTTATTTATATAGCGCCAAATCACAACAAAAGTCGCCTCAAGGCGCTTCATAGATACAGAGAAAAACCCAACAATCATATGACCCCCTATGAGCAAGCACTTTGGCGACAGTGGGAAGGAAAAACTCCCTTTTAACAGGAAGAAACCTCCGGCAGAACCAGGCTCAGGGAGGGGCGGCCATCTGCTGCGACCGGTTGGGGTGAGAGAAGGAAGACAGGATAAAGACATGCTGTGGAAGAGAGACAGAGGTTAATAACAGATATGATTCAATGCAGAGAGGTCTATTAATACATAGTGAGTGAGAAAGGTGACTGGAAAGGAAAAACTCAATGCATCATGGGAATCCCCCGGCAGCCTACATCTATTGCAGCATAACAAAGGGAGGATTCAGGGTCACCTGGTCCAGCCCTAACTATATGCTTTAGAAAAAAGGAAAGTTTTAAGCCTAATCTTAAAAGTAGAGATAGTGTCTGTCTCCCGAATCCAAACTGGAAGCTGGTTCCACAGAAGAGGGGCCTGAAAACTGAAGGCTCTCCCTCCCATTCTACTTTTAAATACTCTAGGAACAACAAGTAGGCCTGCAGAGCGAGAGCGGAGCGCTCTAATAGGGTGATATGGTACTACAAGGTCATTAAGATAAGATGGGGCCTGATTATTTAAGACCTTGTATGTGAGGAGCAGGATTTTGAATTCAATTCTGGATTTAACAGGAAGCCAATGAAGGGAAGCCAAAACAGGAGAAATATGCTCTCTCTTTCTAGTCCCTGTCAGGACTCTTGCTGCAGCATTTTGGATTAGCTGAAGGCTTTTCAGTGAGTTTTTTGGACATCCTGATAATAATGAATTACAGTAGTCCAGCCTGGAAGTAATAAATGCATGAACTAGTTTTTCAGCGTCACTCTGAGACAGGATATTTCTAATTTTAGAGATGTTGCGCAAATGGAAGAAAGCAGTCTTACATATTTGTTTAATATGTGCGTTGAAGGACATGTCCTGGTCAAAAATGACTCCAAGGTTCCTCACAGCGTTACTGGAGGCCAAGGTAATGCCATCCAGAGTAAGAATCTGATTAGATACCATATTTCTAAGCTTTTCAGGGCCGAGTACAATAACCTCAGTTTTATCTGAATTAAGAAGCAGAAAGTTAGCGGCCATCCAGGTCTTTATGTCTTTAAGACATTCCTGCAGTTTAACTAATTGGTGTGTGTTATGTGGCTTCATGGACAGATAGAGCTGGGTGTCATCTGCATAGCAGTGAAAATGTATGCTATGTCTTCTAATGATACTGCCTAAGGGAAGCATGTATAATGTAAACAGAATTGGTCCTAGCACTGAACCCTGTGGAACTCCATAATTAACCTCAGTGTGTGAAGAGGACTCTCCATTTACATGCACAAACTGGAGTCTATTAGATAAATATGATACAAACCACTGCAGCGCAGTACCTGTAATACCTACAGCATGTTCTAATCGCTCTAATAGGATATTATGATCAACAGTATCGAACGCTGCACTGAGGTCTAGCAGGACAAGCACAGAGATGAGTCCACTGTCAGAGGCCATAAGAAGATCATTTGTAACCTTCACTAAAGCTGTTTCTGTGCTGTGCTGAGCTCTGAAACCTGACTGAAACTCTTCAAATAAACCATTCCTCTGCAGATGATCTGTTAGCTGTTTGACAACTACTCTTTCAAGGATTTTTGATATGAAAGGAAGGTTGGAGATTGGCCTATAATTAGCTAAGACTGCTGGGTCTAGAGATGGCTTTTTGAGTAAAGGTTTAACTACAGCCAGCTTGAAGGCCTGTGGTACATAGCCGATTATTAGAGATAGGTTGATCATATTTAAGATCGAAGAATTAATTAATGGCAGGACTTCTTTGAGCAGTTTTGTAGGAATGGGGTCTAAAAGACACGTTGATGGTTTGGAGGAAGTAATTATTGAAGTTAACTCAGAAAGATCAATTGGAGAAAAAGAGTCTAACTTAATATCAATGGTACTAAGAGTAGCTGTAGATAATATTACATCTGTGGGATGATTATTGGTAATTTTTTCTCTAATGATAAAAATTTTATTTGTGAAGAAGTTCATGAAGTCATTACTAGTTAACGTTAAAGGGATGGTTGGCTCAAAAGAGCTCTGACTTTTTGTCAGCCTGGCTACAGTGCTGAAGAGAAACCTAGGGTTGTTCTTATTTTCTTCAATCAGTGATGAATAGTAAGATGTTCTGGCTTTGCGGAGGGCTTTCTTATAAAGCAGCAAACTATTTCTCCAGGCTAAATGATGATCCTCTAGATTTGTGACACGCCATTTCCTCTCCAGATTACGAGTCATCTGCTTTAGGGTACGTGTTTCAGAATTATACCACGGAGTCAGGTACTTCTGATTTGAGGCCTTAGTTTTCACAGGAGCTACAGTATCCAGAGTCGTACGTAGTGAGGAGGTGAAATTATTAACAAGATAATCGACCTCTGTTGGGGTAGCGTTCAGATAGCTACTCTGCTCTGTGTTGGTACAGGGCATTGAAGATGATAACAGTGGGTGGATTATATTCTTAAACTTAGTTACGGTGCTTTCAGAAAGACATCTACTTTGATAAAGTCTACTCTTCACCGCTGTGTAATCAATTATTGTAAAAGTAAATGTTATCAGGAAATGATCAGACAGCAGAGGGTTTTCAGGAAACACTGTTAAATGTTCCGTTTCTATGCCATATGTTAAAACAAGATCTAGAGTGTGATTAAAGTGGTGGGTGGGTTCTTTTACATTTTGAGAGAAACCAATTGAGTCTAATAACAGATTAAATGCCATGTTGAGGCTGTCATTTTTAGCATCTACATGGATGTTAAAATCACCCACAATAATTATTTTATCTGAGCTCAGAACTAAATTAGATATAAAGTCTGAGAAATCAGACAGAAACTCTGTGTAAGGCCCAGGTGGACGATAGATGATAACAAGTAAGACTGGTTTCTGAGTTTCACAGCTGGGGTGGACAATGTTAAGCATCAGGCTTTCAAATGAATTAAAAGTCTGTCTTGGTCTTTCATTAATTAATAGGCTGGTGTGAAAAATTGCTGCCACACCGCCCCCTCGGCCTGTGCTTCGAGATTTCTGGTAGTTAGAATGGCTCGGGGGTGTTGATTCATTTAAACTAACATAATCATCCTGCTGCAACCAGGTTTCTGTAAGGCAGAGTAAATCAATTTGTTGATTAATTATTAAGTCATGTACTAACAGAGACTTGGAGGAGAGAGACCTAATATTTAATAATCCACATTTCGCTGTTTTACTCTTTGGTTCAGATGTGGATACTGTATTGTTCTTTCTTTGTGATTGTTTATGTTTAAGTTGTTTGTTGCTGGTTTTTAGTTTGTTTTTTGTCTTTTTGGAAGCTGACACAGTCTCTATGGAGATGGGTTTTTGGGGGGGGTAGCAGGAGGAGAGAAGCTGCAGAGAGGCGTGTAGGACTGCAACTCTGCTTCCTGGTCCCAACTCTGGATAGTCATATTTTGGGGGGTTTAATAAATTTGTCCATATTTCTAGAAATGAGAGCTGCTCCATCCAAAGTGGGATGGATGCCGTCTCTCCTAACAAGACCAGGTTTCCTCCAGAAGGTTTGCCAATTATCTATGAAGCCCACATCGTTTCTGGGACACCACTCAGACAGCCAGCAATTTAAGGAGAACATGCGGCTAAACATGTCACTCCTGGTCTGATTGGGGAGGGGACCAGAGAAAACTACAGAGTCCGACATTGTTTTGGCAAAGTTGCACACCGATTCAATATTGATTTTAGTGACCTCCGATTGGCGTAACCGGGTGTCATTACTGCCGACGTGAATTATGATTTTACTGAATTTACGTTTACCCTTAGCCAGCAGTTTTAAATTTCCTTCAATGTCGCCTGCTCTGGCCCCTGGAAGACAATTGACTATGGTTGCCGGTGTCTCTAGCTTCACATGTCTGAGAACAGAATCGCCAATTACCAGAGTTTGACCCCCGGCGGGTGTGTCGCCGAGTGGGGAAAAACGGTTAGACACATGAACGGGTTGGTGGTGTACCTGGGGCTTCTGTTTAGGACTATGCTTCCTCCTCACCGTGACCCAGCCGCCCTGATTCCCCAGCTGCTTGGGGTCTGCCGGGGAACAGCTAGCGGGGCCTACGCTATTTTCGGCTGCACCAGCTACAGGGGCCTGGCTAGCTGCGGGTGAATGAAGGGTGCGAAGCCGAGTCTCCAATTCAGTAATCCTGGCCTCCAGCGCTGCAAATATGCTACATTTGTTACAGATATCATTACTGCTAAAGGAGGCCGAGGAGTAACTAAACATCTGACACAATGAGCAAGAAAGTGCAGGAGGGACAGGTGAAGTAGCCATGGTGCTAACGAGTCGGCTACGAGCTAAGCTAGGCTAGCGAGACAGTACAGAGACAGTGAGTGAATACTTTGGCTATAAATTAGGTAGTGAGTACACAGAAAGTGTGCTTCGGAGGAAGCACGTGAAGATTATACTATGAAAGAAGAATGTATTTAAAAGTTGTTAATTAAATCGCTAAGCAAATAAGCTACTCAGAAACACCACTGTGTTTGAGCAGGAACAGGAAGTAATACTCTACCACAGAGCGAGCGAACACCAAGTGACAGCGCCACCAAGAGTCAGAATCAGTGCAAAGCAAACAGGTGTTCATGAAAACATGGTCTATGACACAAAGGCTCATTGGCTCATTTTATTAGAAGCTGAGTAACGTAATGAGGCAGAACACTCAGAAGCAGGATGGTTTTACTTAATGTAGTGGCTTATCTTCTTATAGTATATGAATTCCCGCTTACTTGGTTGTTTTGCTTCCACCATGATAAAAATCACCCTTCCTGCACAGCTTTTTCTCTCTCCCAGTTGTACTTCAAGATCAGTTAACCATCAAAAATCTGTTTCTGCATAATTCGCTTGCTTATTATGCACCAGTCTACTGTTGTGTACAGTGCTGTCGCCCGCTGTCTATTTTTGTTTGTTTGTTTTTCTTCAAAAATGATCTCTGACAATAAAGCCTCATTTCTGCTGTTCAGTACCAAAGATGTTGAAACTTTTACAAATGATGCCAAATTGCAAAACTCTTAGCCGTGTCTCTAATGAAACCTCTGTAACTTTGCTCTGCTTTACTTCAGCAGCATCAGGTAATCATGTTCTTATGTTGATTCATGTTTTCTTCAGTTTTTGATCTACTGCAGAACTGACTTTATAAAGCCAGGCCAGGAACATCTCCTTCATATTTTTCTGTCTCTTATCTTCAGTTACTTTGACACAAAGGCATCTGCTGTGGTGCTTACACCTTCGATGAAGTCTCACAAGTGTCAGCTTTGTTTTTATACATAGATATGGATATGTAGTGATAAATGATCATAATTATAATATTTCTGAGTGTCTGAGTCAAAATTGAACCAAATCGGGACCTTGTGAATCCGAATTGAATCAGTTCTAGAAATCAGTGACGAAACCCAGCCCTAGTGATCAGTCCCTTACAGTATGAATCACCTGTTGTTGTCACGCTGTATAAATAAAATTGAATGGAAACATTTAAGATGGACAGGTCCCAGCAAGCCAAATGGAGTGCAGCTCTGACAGTGGCTGATTGACAGTAGCTCAATAAGACTTTCAGTTGGCCTAAAAGTGATTCTGGCAAACCATCAGTCGACTCAGGAGGGGAAAGCAGTGCTTTACTCACATTGTATGCAGCGGCAGTGGGATGCTGCTGACTTCAACAGAGGATATAAGCAGGCTGTAAAAGGAACACTTTAAAGATCTCCGCAATCCCACTGCCATACCCTTTGCAATGGAAGCAGAGTCTGGGGATCTTCTGGTTGCATGAGCTGGACGAGGTAGCCAGGGTAAGGAAAGTCTGGGCTTCTCTTCTCAGACTGCTTCCCCTGTGACCTGAAACCAGATAAGTGGTGCAAAATGGATGGATGGATGGATGGATGCACGGATGGATGGATGCATGGATGGATGGATGGATGGATGCATGCATGCATGCACGGATCGATGCATGCATGGATGGATGGATGGGTATTTCACATTAACCTGTCACCTCATCTGCACCTTATCTACAGTGGTTATCATATTTACACATTCGGCTGGTCATAGATAAATTAGCACAGGTGTATTGTTTTGACTGGGTCCATAATGAGCTGAGATTATCCTCGTACTAACAAATTCTCATATTGGATCCACTTGGTGGATTTAAATGTCGTCATGTTTACCGACACAGACATGCTCTGTTCCAAAGCTGAACTTTTAGCCGTTTGGTGGTGTTTTTGACAGGAACTCTTGAAAAGGAATGTCTGCCCTTCGGTAGACATCAGTAAACAATGGCATCTGGGCAGTGGATTAAGAGCCAGATTTCTTCCTCCTCTCTGGTGCTCCTCCCCTGGGTGTCGCCCAGGATGCTTTAGTTTATAGACATTTGTCAAGTAGAAATATTGCTGTTCTAACATTTCACCCTCTGCTTGTGCCTGTACTTGTTATGTCATTTCCTGATCCATACACACATGATACACTCAAAAAGCAATGTATTAGACATTATGTTACGTAAGGCCCAAAATGGCCTCCGTACAAGAAAGTAGTAGCTCTAATATTGACCAGTAACGAACCACCACACGCACACTGTAATGGGTTACACAAGATTTATTTGTTCTTTCTCCGGGTAAAACTACTGGCTGAAGACACAACTCTGGCCAGGAATCCAAGGCCCAAAGCCACCGCGGTCAGGGTTGTTAGCCTGGTTACAAACAGGGGAAAGGTGGTCACTCGGAAGAACAAGCAGCCAAAACGTATCAATCCTGCAGCTTCCTCAAAAAGGCTTGCCACCCACCTTTTCAGGCCTGACTTCGTTCGAGGCTGGGTCTCCACATCACATCCTGGGAGCTGGAACTTCCCCAAAACTGGTCCAGTTTCCTTGTCAGGGGCACAGAGAGTCTCCAGTCCAGTGTTTGTTTTCCTGCCTTCCAGCACATCCACTCACATCCCAATAAGAATGAGTCCTCCCTCCAACATCCTCAGTTTATTTTAAAAGCAAAACCAGGCCAGGTTAAAAATCTTTTCCATTAAAATGTGCACACTTCATCCTGGATCTTCGAAGCTTCCCTGCTTCACCAGTGTCCTACCAAAAAAAAACAACGACAACCCCTACTTCCTCTTTCCTCTCCCCTTTATAGAGAAGGGCTCCAATCCTCCCCAATCAGCTGCTCCCTGTATTAAACTCCAAATAGCTGGCAGCTGGACTAGAGTAGAATCTCCACTCCCACATGGGTGTGGCCCACACCTCGCATCAAACACAAAAAACACCAAAGCATGCAATTAATACAAAACAAAATCTAAAGAAATGCCAACCCAAAAGCTTAGTGGGGATTCTCTCCATCCTTTTCCACCATGCTATACTCTGTAACAATTACTCATTACTTTAATTTATAGTAATGCAGTAGGTTATTTAATTATTTACTTGAAAAAGTAATTTGTTACACTACTCAACGCATTGCTTTGATTTTACTTACGATTTTAAACTTTAGGGATGTAAAAACATTTACTGGTATAAATGGATGCTACAGATACAGCTCCTTTGAAATGACAGACTCACGCTACCCTCCTATCATACTGACTTTATTTTCTCTGTAGACAGTGTGTACATATTAAGGGTGTAAAACTATTGCAGTGTGAACTCGTGCTTTTAGATATAGAAACTGTAGTAAGAGAGAGCGAGACAGGAATGATTTCAGCTGGATTTTTATTCTTATTTCCACATATAAGGAGACATATTTGGACTTACATGTGTGCAAACATTGTCAGTTATGAAGTTTAACATATGTAGATACTTACACCCTCTGAGTGACGATTACAGTAATGCAGATGTTCAAACCCAAACAAACTAACTTTGTCTCACTGAGAAAACAAACTGAAAACCTGCAGATGAAGAAATTGACCTACAGGCAGAACTGCAGTAGCACTTTCAGTAAATCTATGACATTTTGCAAACATCTGTACATTTTGTTCACAATGTTCTCAGGAACATTAATGAAATAACAGTGTATACCTGTTTCACATTTTCACTGCCTAACATCTACTCCTACTAGCAGCGAGTGAGAGATCAAATGAGTATTATTTAGTATGATGAATTAATACTGAGCCAGCTGAATTTAGCTTTCTGGTGTGTCCCTTCATAACAGTCCCAGGTTCTCGTGTTGCCTACCCTGGTTCAGAATGATTATTACTAACACAGGCATGGTGCTAAGAATAAAACAGGCCCGTGTGCATGTTCAAACATTTTGTATACACCTTTGTTTTTGTGCAGAATAAGAAAGTTGAATGAATAAATTCATCCAATTCTGTTGTTTGAGGAGGCAGACGTTTTCTCCAAGCTAATCTAGAAGTACATTTCTATATTGAGTAATACACAAACCATTTTTTAAATTCCACCTCATGAGGATATTTTTTTTTCCAATGCATTGGGCAGGAAGGAATATGATGCATTTGCTTCCATGTGTGGGCTGCAGCAAACACAATCATGTGGAAAGGTCTTTACGTATCCTCTGCCAGAACCTCTGCACAGGCATACGGGACCACATAGCATGCATGTAGTTCTCAGTGGAAATGCCTGAGCATATGCTTGACTCTGCGTGCCTCACATCCTTTCTTCTGTGTAGTGTGCTCCATGGACAGTTTTGTATTGTATGAGTTGTAAGTTCAGGCTTTTAGTCATTTTGAAGATGTTTAAGCCTCTTTGTGTCCAAAGGTTTGATCTGGATTGATTGATTGATTGATCGATTGATTGATTGATTGATTGATTGATTGATTGATTGATTGATTGGTAATTTATTTCAACATGTGAACAATATACAAGTACATTTAGAAAAGAAATAAGAGAGAAAAAAAATACTATACAAATTACATACAAAAAACCATTCTGATTAATTTACATGTTGAAAGGGAGTGGGAAGAAGTATACACTTATTTAATCCCACCCCTGTCCCATAAATTATCAGTGAATATTTAGTCAGCTTCCTTACTGATATAATTTGTAATAAAAATAGTGAACAGATTTCTGATATACTATATACTATAATATCACATCATGAATTTTTTGTTTGTTTGTTTGTTTTTAAATAGAGACATTCACTTAATTTAAATATTTTCCTTTTCTTTATAGATCGAGAAGATCATATTTTTATAACTCTTTTTGAACAGTTTTATGTTTGGACATTGCTTTAATTCCATATTCAGTTTGTTCCATAGTTTCACTCCATGAACAGAAACACAAAAGCCTTTTCTTGTAGTACGTACCTTCATTGTTTTGAAGTTACAAAAACCCCTTAAATTATAACTTCCTTCTTTCAAAAAAAACATACTCTGAATATTACCTGGCAGTTCTTTATTTTTTGCTTTGAATACAATTTGTGCTGTTTGGAATTTCACTATATCGTCAATTTTCAATATTTCAGACTGCAAAAATAGTGAGTTTGTATGTTCCCTATAACCTGCATTGTGGATGATTCGAATTGCTTTTTTTTGAAGAGTAAAAAGTGAATGTAATGTGGTTTTATAGTTATTGCCCCAGACCTCTGCACAATAGCTTAAGTATGGTGAAACCAGTGAACAGTAGAGAATATGAAGTGATGTTCTGTCGAATACCTGTTTTGCCTTGTTTAGTACTGCAATGCTTCGTGATACTTTGGAATGAATATATCTTACGTGAGCTCTCCAGTTAAGTTTTTCATCTATTATTACCCCCAGAAATTTATTTTCACTGACTCTTTCAATATCAACACCATTTATTGGAATCTTTGCATTAGTATTTAAACTACTATTTCCAAATAACATCAGTTTAGATTTATTCAAATTTAATGATAATTTGTTTTTATCAAGCCAGAACTTCACTTTACTTATTTCATTAGTCATATCCTCCAATAAATTCTGCAGATCATCACCAGAGCAAAAAATGTTTGTATCGTCAGCAAAGAGAACCATTTTTAATACTTTGGACACTTTACAGATGTCGTTAATGTACAAGTTGAAGAATTTTGGACCCAAAACTGACCCTTGGGGTACACCACAAGCAATGTCCATACATAAGGAGCAACCACCATTTATTTTCACAAACTGCTTTCTGTCACTTAAATAACTCCGGACCCAATCTAAAACTACCCCTCTGACACCATAACGTTCCAGTTTTCTTATTAATATATCATGATCTATAGTGTCAAATGCCTTTGTCAAGTCTATGAATAACCCAGCCACATATTGCTTTTTGTCTGTGGAATTTGTGATGTATTCTATTGAATCTAATAGTGCCGATGATGTTGATCTGCTTGATCTGAATCCGTACTGACTCTCAGTGAGTAGTTTATGTTTATCTATAAATTTTTCCAGTCTGTTTTTAAACAGTTTTTCAAGAACTTTTGAGAATTGAGGTAGTAAAGAGACAGGCCTGTAGTTTGTGAAATGGTGTTTGTTTCCAGATTTGTATAGAGGTATAACTTTTGCTATTTTCATTCTGTCTGGAAATCGACCAGTTTGAAATGATAAATTACAGATGTATGTAAATGGTTTTATAATAGCCTCAATGACTCTTTTAACCACTATCATATCAATATCATTACAATCCAAAGATTTGTGATTTTTACATTTTTTGACAATTTCAAGAACTTCATTTTCATCAACGGCTGTGAGAAACATAGAATATGGATTTCTGTCAATCAGTGTATCGGGTTTTTCCTGTGCTTTCCCAGGATGAGTGATTGTTCTTGCTAAATTTGGTCCAGCAGTTACAAAGAATTCATTGAGACTATTTGCCACAACATCCATATTGTATTCTTCATGGTCATTACAAATGAAATACTTGGGATAGTTCTTTTGTCCAGTCCCACATTTTATAACACTGTTCAGGATTTCCCATAATCTTTTATTATTATTTCTATTTATATCTAATTGCTTCTGTTGGATTGTAGTGTTATTTTATGCCATGTTATACCCCGAATTAAAGATTGTGAATTATTATGTAGTTTAGTTTGCATTTTCCTCCTGAATTAGAAGAAGCTGATAACTATTACATTAGCTAAACTGATTTGCATTACATTAAACTGCTGACTTGTTGTGAATGAATGACATTGTTTTATGATGCATTATACTGCTGAGTTATAAGAAATACTGTTCGCAGAGAGTTATTGTCTTATTTGTCTGATTAGAAGAGAACAGAATATGCTGGAGTTTTCTGCCCCATCTCAGCAGGAGCAGATAAACAGGGAGCCAAGGTCGTAGCTTAGACGCCGTGTGAGAGAAAGCATGCGAATGTTTAGGCTTTTTATGATAAGGTGGAGGCACCAGACGCTATAAAAGTTTGAGCAATGCTCCACCATTTTGAGATCAGAGGCTGTCTGCATACAGTGTCCATCTCCCACACGTGTGATCATTAAAATCATCGTTTGACTCAACCCGGCCGGACCAGTGTTGTTATTGTGGTTTTTTCTCTTGTTTCCATCCCCAATTTTGAACTCGTAACAGTTCTTATAGTATTCCATTTTACTAAATCTAAGTATATTAGTTAACCTATTTTTATATCTTTTGTATCTGATTTCAGCATCTTTAGTTCTCGTTCTTAAGAACTCTCTGTATAGAGCATTTTTCTTTATACATGCATTTTGCAGACCTTTTGTTATCCATGCACAGTCCATATATTTCTGTTTCCTACTATATTGCTTTATTGGACAGTTGGTATTGTACAGTAATGTAAATATTCTAAGGAATTTATTATAAGCACTATTAACGTCCTGTTCCTGATATACTTCACCCCAGTTTTCCTTCAATAAATCTTTTTTAAATGCATTCATTCTTTCTTCTGTTCTTACTCGTCTGTACTCTTTTTTACTGTCCATTTTATTGATCTTGTAATTCCTATCATAGATTGTAAAAATTGGCAGATGGTCACTTATGTCGTTAATCAGGAGTCCACTTACAGTCTTATTTTCAATGTCATTTGCAAAAATGTTGTCTATGAGAGTTGCACAATGTGATGTAATCCTGGTAGGTCTAGTAATTTTAGGGAATAGATTCATACAGTGCATTGTGTTTATAAATTCCTCAGTGGTTTTATGTTTATTTGGGTTTAGCAAATCAATATTGAAGTCTCCACAAATGAAAACTTTTTTGCGAGCTATTTCAATAAATGTTTCTTCTATCCAGTCTTTAAATGTCTCAACACTACTACCTGGAGCTCTGTATATACAGCTAATGATTACATTTTTACTTTTTTCTTTACAAATTTCAACTGTAATACATTCTAGTACATTATCAATCACCATCGTCATCTTTTCCACCACATTAAATTTCAAGGATTTGTCCACATACAAGGCCACTCCTCCTCCTCCTTTGTTTCGCCTAGTTATAAATGTGAATTCATAACCCTCCAGTTCAAAGTCTGTTCCTTTTTCCATATTGATCCAAGTTTCTGATAAGGCAATGACACTAAATGGATGTGAAAACTGGTTAAGATATTCTTTGATATGACTAAAATTAGCATAGAGACTTCTACAGTTAAAGTGGATAATTGATAATTTATTCTCAGTTTTAATCCTCTGATTGTAGTCTTTATTTGTATAGTAGCAGCAATTGTTATTGTTAGATGAGAAAAAGTTGTTGTCTGGATCTATTTCATATTCCAAGTCATGTGTATTGTGATCCATATAGTTAAATGTTTTCAGTTCCAATTGATCATATTCTGCAACTGTCTGACTGATGCAGCTGATTCTTCCAGATGTATCTGAGTTCTTCCTTCCAGTGTGTGTCATAAGTGAGTGTCTGGTTGTCTGTTACCTTGTTTGCCGTCCAGATCGTGTTGCTCACTGATATTTTTCGAGATCCGCCATATTTTTAATGGTCAGAACTTTGGCTTCCTCTGGTGATCCGTTTAGTTTAATGAATATTTTGCAGTTCGTCGTCCAAGTGCCTTGGATTTTTCCCAGCTTCTTAAGGTGTCGCGCTTTTTTGGCTATTTCAGCGTTGTGTTTGGTTAGATGTTCATTGATAAAGACATTAGATCCTTTTAATTTTCTTCCTTGTTTCAGCAGCGTAACCTTGTGCTTTCGATTTACAAACCTTAATATAATAGCCGGTATGTTGCCGTTCCTCCTGGGAAGAGGGTGGCATGCTTCGACAGAGTTACAGTCCAGGGCAATCCCTTTGGACCGCAGGAAAGCAGCCACCTGTTGTTCCGTGGAGCTAATGTCAAGCTCTCCAGGTTCCTCGTTGCTGTCAGCGGTCACCGCCTGAGCGTATGACCGGGGTTTAATATGGAGCCCAGTGATGATGACGTCGTTTATCCTGGAGTATTGTTCCAGGTCAGCGACCTTACTTTCCAGGTATGCAATCTTTTTATCTTTTTCGGCATTTTGGATGCGGAGGAGCTTTACCTCCTCCACAATTTCAATGATATTTTTCTGCTGCAACCTGATAGTAGAAATTTCCTCCATTATGAAGTCAAGGGACTTTTTAATGTCCTCGACTTCCTCAGCTGTCGGTGTCCTCTTCGGCCCCATTTTATCTGGTTACCCTGGTAGCAGGTTCAGTCAGCTGATTCCTCAGTCAGCTGTTAGCCTGGTAACGTGTTGGCTAGCCTGCAATTACCTCGTTAAAATGGATGGAAAAGATCTCGCTACCACTTTGTGGTTGGGAGGAAGATTGAATCATCATTTTTATTAATAACGTATACATTTGTTGTAACTATTACCCAAGTAGGTATTTCTAAGTTGAATTGACTGGGGTTAACTCCCTCCCGATTCTGCCCCCTCTCCCCTCTCTCCTCCACGGTCTCACTGAACTCTGTCACACACACACAAACACACACACTCTCTGACTCACTCACTGGCCTGCACCAGTTACCAGTCACTTTGTGGAGCATTGGACTGCCATTACCTCATAAGACTTTGTTGTTACACTTTCTCTTACCGTACATTACTAAATCTCCATTTGCACTATTTGCCTATTTGCACTACTCTGCCTGGTTTACACTCAATGTCACTTACCCATTATATTGTATATTGTATAGCTTTCTTGTTATATGTAAAATTGTATTTATTTAAATTTTTACTTTTTAATTATTTTACTTGCATTTTTAATCACTTTTATATTTAATTATATTTAAATGTTCATTTGCTATTTATCTAGGGATTGAGAGTAACGCAATTTCTATTCTCTGTATGTCCTGTACATGTGGCAGAATCGACAAATAAAGTTGACTTTGACTTTGACTTTGACTTTGACTTAAATCCAGCTGATCACAGGCTGTGCACAGAAAACCTGCTGGATAGAAATGACTGTGAGTTGTGACTCTTTCCCCACACTGAGACACCATAATAAGACACTTTGTAAGCCATATAGGACAACTTTCTGTGGTAAAAACAAACTTTTACGCTTCATATTTCAATTATACGAACTTTAGATTATAATCGTATCACAGTTAGTCGACTAAAACTCAAACTTAAAGAATTTAGATGCCTGAAGTAGTCAGATGTAAAAGTATTTGGACAAACACACTTTTGTAATTTTAAATCAAAAGGGTTGCAATAACACACACACACATACACAGACACGCACAGCTTGGTCTTCATGCAGATCTCACACCTCGTGCTCCTCTGTCCCATATCTGTGGCATTTACGTATTATTTGGCTGCAGCACTTGCTTCAGTACTTGCTAGAGCAGGTCACCTACTAACTTGAAGGCTGGTGGTTTGATCCCAGTCTGCATGCCTGGATTGCTGGTGTGAATGGGTGAATGTGCAAGTTGTGTAAAGCACTTTGAGAAAAGCACCATATAAGAACCAGTCCATTTACTTGGAGAGTTCAGGTTTCAAAAACCAGTTTCAGGCTTTATTGTTAGTTTTAATGAAGGTTTTTGTTTTTATTTTTTGTAATTCATATTTACAGAGCTTGTGTGCGATACTGTGATCTTAGTTGGTGTGAGGGAGAATTGTGTTTTAGCCATATTACAGTCCTAATGATTTCACACAGCAGAACAGTCATTCTCTCTGTTTTTGTAAATATTATATTTAGTATTTTTCCTTTATTGGATAGAGACAGCAAAGAGGAGAGAGAAAGAGGGAGACGTGCAGTAAAGGTCATCTTTAGTAGTTACGTATGTATGGAAACAATAGCAGTGTGTTTAAAATAATAATCATAAAATAAATAAGGAAACTTCATGGGAAGAAGATACATTATTGGCTGAAAATCCTTTTTACACAGTTTATTTTAAATGGCAACTATTTTGAGTAAAGACTATAACAAATATAGAATAAATATTAAACAAGGACAAAAGCGATGATAATCATACCTTAGTTTTATATTTGGTTACAACCTGATTTTTTTATTCAATCGGGAATAACATAATAATCTCAAAGCAGCTATAAATCTGTGCCTGAGCTGAAGTAGGCACTTTGCCCTTCTCCAGCTGAGGACCATGGCCTCAGACTCTTGTCTTCACACTAGGGTGGGGTCTGCTGCAGTGTGGGTTGGAGGCCCCCACCCGATGAAGCCAACAGAACCACATCATCTGCAGATAAGAGGAGGTTCTGTGCAGTTAACTTTCTTTTTCTGAATGAAGTTGATATGCTACAGCAGCGGTCCTCAACCCCCGGGCCTCGGACCGGTACCGGTCCGTGAGTCGTTTGGTACCGGGCCGCGAGAGTTGAGGCTCAGGTGTGAAATGTTTGGTTTTCAGGGTTTTATCGGTTTTCAGCGTTATTTTGTTATCGTTTTGATCGTTAACTCGGTTTTCCTGGGTCTTTTCACGTGTGTTATGAATAAATCTTCTTTTTTTGGTACCAGTACCGGTTTTATTTTGTTGTATTTATCCGCGACACCTTAAAGGCCGGTCCGTGAAAATATTGTCGGGCATAAACCGGTCCGTGGCGCAAAAAAGGTTGGAGACCGCTGTGCTACAGTGTATTTTATTCCAACTGCTATTGAAGTGAACAGTGTGGCTCTGTGGAGGACTCTGGTTCCTGTGTGGATGCGAAGCTCAAATTGGGCCACCGCTTAACAGCCAGCCATCAGCCCTTCCCAGTCCCTCCAGTTATTACATCACCTGCCATTGTTTGCAAAATCTGTGTGTGTGTGTGAACAAGAGTTTATTTGTTCTGAGGTCATTAGGCCAAACTGTGGACGCAGCTTTAGAAATACTGAGAGGACGTATAACATCAAATGTACACATTCAAAGAGAGAAACAGTTACTGTCCAGTAAACCTAAAGGACACTTCATCATCATCATCATCATTTCAGGACAGCCACATAAATCACACTTTAGGCAAGGCAAGTTTATTTGTATAGCACAATTCAACAACAAGGTGATTCAAAGTGCTTTACAGAGACATTAGAAACAAAAACAAATAAAAAGCATGATTTAAAATTTATTAAAACAAGCAAACAAAAACTAATTAACAAACAAACAACAGTATATAAAATCAAAACAGATAAAATCAGAACAGTAGATAAAATCAGTAGTTAAATGTAAGTTTTGAAATTTAAGCTTAACTAATTAACAAACAAACAACAGTATATAAAATCAAAACAGATAAAATCAAAACAGTAGATAAAATCAGTAGTTAAATGTAAGTTTTGAAATTTAAGCTTAAAGTGTGGATTTGGTGCTTTATTCAAATGCAGCTGAGAACAGGTGAGTCTTCAACCTGGATTTAAATAAACTGAGTGTTTCAGCTGATCTGAGGCTTTCTGGGAGTTTGTTCCAGATATAAGGAGCATAAAAGCTGAATGCAGCTTCTCCGTGTCTGGTTCTGACTCTGGGAACTGATAAAAGACCGGATCCAGATGACCTGAGGGATCTGGATGGTTCATACTGGGTCAGGAGGTCACTGATGTATTTTGGTCCTAAACCATTCAGAGCTTTATAGACCAGCATCAGAACTTTAAAGTCTATCCTCTGACGGACAGGCAGCCAGTGTAAGGACCTCAGAGCTGGACTGATGTGGTCCACTTTTTTGGTCTTAGTGAGGACTCGAGCAGCAGAGTTCTGAATGAGCTGTAGTTGTCTGACTGATTTTTTAGGTAGACCTGTAAAGATGCTGTTAGAGTAATCAAGCCTACTAAAGATGAATGCATGGACTAGTTTTTCCAGGTCCTGTTGAGACATCAGATCTTTTATCCTTGAAATATTCTTGAGGTGATAGTAAGCTGATTTTGTTATTGTCTTAATGTGTTTTTCTAAGTTTAGGTCTGCATCCATCACTACACCCAAATTTCTCGCCTGGTTTGTGGTTTTTAGGTGTATAGATTGAAGTTCTCTGGTGACCTGTAATCGTTTTTCTTTGGCGCCAAAGACTATTACCTCAGTTTTGTTTTTGTTTAGCTGGAGAAAATTGTGGCACAGCCAGTCATTAATTTCCTCAATGCATTTACCAAGAGCCTGTACAGGGCCTCGGTCTCCTGGTGACATTGTGATATATATTTGTGTGTCATCTGCATAGCTGTGGTAGTTTATTTTGTTCTTTATAATCTGTGCCAGTGGGAACATGTAAATGTTAAACAGAAGGGGTCCCAAGATGGAACCTTGGGGAACTCCACATGTGATGCTTGTCTGCTCAGATGTGAAGTTACCTGTTGATACAAAGTATTTCCTGTTTTCTAAGTATGTTTTGAACCAGTTTAGTACAGTTCCTGAAAGACCTGCCCAGTTCTCCAGTCGTTTGAGTAATATGTTGTGGTCAACTGTATCAAATGCTGCACTGAGATCCAGTAAAACTAGGACTGACATTTTTCCACTGTCTGTATTCAGACATATGTCATTAAACACTTTGGTCAGAGCGGTTTCAGTGCTGTGGTTCTGTCTAAAACCTGACTGGAAGGCATCGTAGCAATTATTCTGTTTTAAGAAGTAACTGAGCTGTTGAGAAACTGCTTTTTCAATGATCTTACTTAAAAATGGGAGATTTGAGATCGGCCTGTAGTTGTTCATTTGTGTCTTGTCAAGATTGTCCTTTTTCAGTATAGGTTTGATTACAGCAGTTTTTAGTGATTCTGGAAACACACCTGATAATAAAGAAAAGTTGGCGATCTGTAACAGGTCTGACTCTAAAGTCTTTGAGACCTTTTTGAAAAAACTTGTTGGCAGGACATCTAAACAGCAGGAGGAGGAGTTCAGCTGACCTAAGATGTCCTCCAGGTCTTTGCTGTTAATAGGTTGAAACTGTTTCATGGTGTTTAAAAAGTTTTTTGGTGGACACAGTACATATCCTGGATCTGCTGTTGATGTACCAACTGCTTGTCTAATCTTTTGGATTTTGTCTGTGAAGAATTTGGCAAAGTCATTGCAGGCCATGGTCGAATGAAGTTCAGCTGCCACTGACACACAAGGGTTTGTTAGCCTGTCAACTGTAGAAAATAAGACCCGAGCATTATGGCTGTTTTTAGTGATGATGTCAGAGAAGTAGGACCTCCTTGCACTCCTCAGTTGTAAATTATAATTGTGAAGTTTCTCTTTATAAATGTCATAATGAACCTGGAGGTTTGTTTTTCTCCATCTGCGCTCAGCTTTCCTACACTCTCTTTTTTCATTTTTCACCAGTGTGGAGTTTCTCCATGGAGACTTTTTCCTTCCAGAGATAACCTTCACCTTAATGGGAGCAATTGTGTCCATTACATTTAACATTTTTAAATTGAAGCTATTGACGAGCTCATTGACTGACCCTCTGGGCAGGTCAGGTGTTAATGGGAAGACCTGGTTAAAGATCTCACTACTGTCTTCAGTTATACACCGTTTTGTGATCACTGCTGTTGATATATTTGTGTGGGCTGAGATTTTACTTTCAAAGAAAACACAGTAATGATCAGACAGGCCCACATCAGACACAGTAACCTCTGAAATGCTCAGGCCCTTGGAGATCACTTTACCATGAAGGTTGCAATTTTTAGGCTACAGCGCAGGTTTGAACTTTACTCAGCAGGCTCTCCACATCACACACTCACAGCACAGCTCCTCTTTAGACACAAGTGTAAAAGACCCGCACACACAAAGCTACAGATCATTTGTTTCACGTCTGTCAGCACACTCACTTTCTTTCACATCTCATCATGCCTGCCAACAGTGGTCATTAAGGAGGGCGCAACAAAAGGAAGCTACTGGCTGGTGCAGGGGTGTACGCGGATTGAAAGACCAAACAAGGCCATGGATACAACAGAATGTACTTCTCATCGTGTTTTAAACACATGCAGTGTGTAGCGTCACACACAGGCTGTGATGAATGCAGTGTCAGTACCCCCCGGTTACTATAGTTCAGCTGTGAGGCAAGTACTTATTCTAGTATTTAGCTGAGTGATACACATGAAAGCTTTCAGCCATGTGTGTAGACAAGATGGGTTTGTTTTTACACAGCACTGGAAATAATTTTCTCACTTTTAGTGTCATTTTTGCACTTTGAAGTCTGTAAAAGAAATGAAATGATTTGAATAATATGCTGTGGCCTTCATGTACGTCAGATCTCATCTGAACTGAGCACCTGCACAAACACACTGCACTAACTCATGTAATCCCAACTCTTTCAGGCAAAAGTATTTTTGGACAAGATACTGAAACATAAATTACTGTCCTCCTAGCAACTGCCAAACCCAGACTCATACGTCAGATGGGAAAGGGTGATCGGTCACTCTGTTATTCTCGAGAGCACAGTGGCCACGCGCTTTATTCCACTGAACCTGATGCGTTGATGGGCTTAGCGATGTAAGGGTTGGATGCAACTGGAAACCAGTTCCAAGCAAAAGTTCCGAAGCACACTTAAATACTCACATCAGTGCATAGTGGCGTCTGCTTCATCTCAACCAACCAGTTTAATGTATTTGCATAGCATGAAGGTTAGTGCAACAAAGTCACTCTGAGATTGGAAAGGACGTGTCAGAAGACGTCATCGTCTCATGTGGATCCAGTTGAATCTATTGTACTAACATAGACCGCTGTCAACCACTTTCATGTAATCCAACAAATAGTAGAGCTTCCCTTTGTTCACATTCAGGACTCTTTGTCAAAGTAGGTCAGTTTTGTTTTTTTGAGTTTGTTCTCTTTGCTTTTGCGTTTGGTTGTTTTAACAGTCCACGTGCTTCTTTAACTTGCTTGGTACCATCGTAGCATTAAGCAAACTGTACTGACAAAGACCTCACTGGGGCTAGGTGCTGTTGGCATCCCAGTTCAAGCTATCAGGCAGGTAACTCTCACAAGTGCTGTCAGTTTATCTTCTTAGGTTGGTGGTTTGTGTAATCATCTGTTCTCCCTGTTATTAAGCTGCTCAGTGTCATTCGAGGGCTTTAATATATCACACTCTCATAAATCCTGACATCCAGTAACTATGCTGACTAACTTGGCTCAACTGGCATTACCCCAGTACAGTTGGAAAAATAATGCCATCAAATCCCTGGATTTGCCTCCAGCCACAGCAGTGTGATTTGACATCATGTGAGAGCCGTAGCTCTGGGTGAACCAAACACTGATGGCGATGCTCTAACTGACTCTAACTTGATGCTTCTGTCTGCAGATCCCTCCTGTTGCCACCATGCTGCCGAATTCTCACCTTGCAGAGAAGCTTGTGGCCAGGTATGAACATACACATTCACAAACACATAGATGCTTGTTTCATGGCTGTGTCCATTTATGTATTTGCCCTCAGAGAGCCTCCAATGAGAGGTTTTCAACCAAGTAAATGTGCTACCTGCAGTCCTCCAAAACCCCAACAGCATGTAGCTCAGCTGGGCGTAGGTCAAATGCTGATTGGCTTACGAATGACCCAGACCAGGTAAAGGATTATCATGCCCCTCCCAGACAGCACCAGTTGGACCACACACTTTGGACACTGCCTCCATTTGGCAAGAGATGCTCTCTGCAGTTAGACGGGCTTTCATTTGCTCCCTAAGGTCATCTAACGCACTACCAGTGGAACACCATGTTGATCCCACAACAAGCCTTACTCACATCAAATCAGATTGTCTTTGAAGCTATCAACTTCAGTCTCAACTTTTTTTAACTGACAGAAGGTGACGCTCGCTCTCCATCCTCATGTCAGTGAAAGAGGACTAAAGGAAATGTGAGAGAGGCTTTTGCATCAGAGCAAAAAGCAGCTGAGTGTTACAGTTTTATTGCTGCACTTTAAGGAGGTGCTTGGGAAATTGTGGGTGAGGGGTGAGAAGGGGTGATGGTTTCAAGAGAGATGCCGAGTAGACCTTACTGTGATCTTATTGACCAGCAAGTGAAAGTTGAAAACCAGTAAAGAAAAAGCTCAGAAAATGCTGAAAATCAAGTGTTGTAAGATGCACAAAAAGGGGAAGTAGTCTTTGGAAGGGTTAGTATTAGTTTTTGTTTTTAAGTAAAACTTTTTTACATTCAAAGATTTCAGAAAATATAAATTTAACTATTGACTTTCAGTCACAGTATCTCCAAAAAACCAAGCACTGCTCTGACAGAGACGCTCTGCTGACATCACCTAGTGGTGAGCCTCGTCCCACCCAGACTGGTTTGAGGCAGAACAAACCATGTACCAGCTTTGATTCAATGTTATTTATACAGCACCAAAACACAACAACAGTCTCCTCAATGTGCTTTGTATTGTAAGGTCGACCCTACAATAATACATACAGAGCAAAACCCAACAATCATATGACCCCCTATGAGCAGCACTTTGGCGACAGTGGGAAGGAAAAACTCCCTTTTAACAGGAAGAAACCTCCAGCAGAACCAGGCTCAGGAGGGGCGGGGCCATCTGCTGTGATTGGTTGGGGTGAGAGAAGGAAGACAGGATAAAGACATGCTGTGGAAGAGAGACAGAGGTTAATAACAGATATGATTCAATGCAGAGAGGTCTGTTAACACATAGTGAGTGAAGAAGAAACACCCAGTGCATCATGGGAATCCCCAGCAGCCTACACCTATTGCAGCATAACTAAGGGAGGATTCAGGGTCACCTGGTCCAGCTGATCCAGATTTACGGTGTAGATTGTGTTATATAAAGTCATGATTTTTGCTTTTTCCTGCAGCTCACCACTATAAAGAGTGAGTCACGTCTGAAGCATCTCCTGCAGAGGTTACCTGGTTACTGTCCAGAGTCTATGGTGAGTCCATTTCACATACAGCAGCTACACGTACACTAACCAACAAGATGGCTTCTATTGGAAGCCTTGTCTCATGATTGTATTGTGTTGTGTCATAAGGTTTGAATATATAACACTTAGAAAATGTTGTGAATAAAAATGTTTATTAGCCTCACAGAGTAACTCGTATATATTTTGGCTCTAATATGCACAATTTCTGCAGAAGACTCATATCAGCATCTCTGCAATATAACTGACACGTGGACATGAGTTTGTGTGGATGCATGTTGGAGTGTGAGGGCAGGGTTCGCTCAGGTACAGTTGGCCCTGAAGTTAATGAGAAGCCAGTACAACAGAATTTACAGGATGCAGGAGCGTACTTAGAAGATCTAGGGCCAGAGCTACTGCACATGAGCCCAGTCCCCAAATAGTACTGATCGGTGTGGTTCGTTTTTTGGATCATTTACAACAGGGCTGCCCAGTCCCAGTCCTCGAGAGCTACTATCCTGCAGCTTTTAGATGCATCCCTACTCCAACACAGCTGAATCAAATGGTTTGATTACCTCTTCAGCATGCCATCGTGTTTGGCAAAGGCCTGATAACAAGCCATTCATTTGATTCGGGTGTGTGGGAACAAGGATGCATCTAAAAGCTGCAGGACGGTAGCTCTCGAGGACCGGGATTGGGCACCCCTGATTTACAACATTTGCATTGTTTTCAGTTCATTTTTCTACCAACAGCTGTGCAATTTAGCTCAAACAAATAGATGATGTTCAGCTGCAACACAAGGAGCTGTTGTTAATTACAGTAAGAAAAACAAACAACTAGTACACATGTACGTTAAATTTAGGCCTACGCAGGTCATTATAATGCAAACAGGCTCCAGTAACAACAGGCTCTGATGTAGACTGTCCCCATGTGCCCATGTTCTCTAGCATTCTTGTATTTCGACAACTTGCGAAGGAATAAAACTTTGAGGACTAAAACAAACCATGAACTACTCACTGGCAAAGGTTTATTTTTATGCTCTGCAACCGACGCTGTTGCTACAAAAGTTTCTTCTGCTGGATCTGTTTGCTAAAAACAAAATGGATTTGCAGACTTTGTGAGGGGGTCCGTACTCCTGAGCTGTAAACAGCTGGGAGGGCTGGTGGGCGGGGCAGCGTGGACAGCCAGGTTAATGCGACTCAAGAACAAGATGATGAAGGACTTTGAAACTCATACCATAGATGCATCTGTGAAAAATAGTAGTATTTCAGTATCGTCACCATATGTGTGGTGATTTCACTGACATGTTGTGACACTGGGAGGCAGGTTCAGTTTGATGGTGTTTCACATGTAATTTGACTTTCCTCGTCTTGGTCTCCCTGAGAGGTTTCAGCTAACGCCCAACGCTGTCCTCATCATCTCATACACATGTTAACCTACCCTTATCCTTGTGTTGCTGTGTGAATCCTCTGGATCGTTACTCATTAAAATAACTCTGTTAGGTGATTGCTGGGCTCAAACAAACAGCTTGACCAGCTGGCATTCTCGCCGTCCCTCTGACCACTGAGTCTAGAGCTGCCCTCTGCCCTGTCAGTTAATAAACTGTGGAAATCTCTGAGTGCAGAATAGATTATGGAGATTATGATCTTTGATGTTGTTCTAGTAACCTTACTGTCCTTAGCTTTGCTTCTTTTTTCTTTTGCACAACTAAATTAGATTATTCACCGTCTCATGTATGCTTTCACACCATCCCAAAGGATACCAGGGGACAGGTGATGTGTGGTAGAGTTCCTGTCATTCTGCACTGATGCCTTTGATAATGCCAGAGCTGCAGGAGCTACTGCTGGTATCTGTGTACGTCAGACTGATTGGTGAAGAAACAGATCAGAGTACGATCAAAAAAAGTGTCCTTGGGGACGTTTGTCTGTATATTGCCCATGTGTCTGTCAGACCAGGCTCCTCTAGGTGCTTATCTGAGACATTTCTAAGGTGGGTTGTCTGTGTGCGTGTGTGTGCATCCAGGTGAGATCCACTCCAGTGTGAGTCATGTGACAAAACGATGACTGCGTATGTCCAGAAGAGAAACATGGATACTTTCAGTGGACCTGTTTTCATATTCAGTCTCCTTTCTAAGTCTTTGTGACTGTTGGCTGTTGTATAATGAACTTCCCTGTGTGCTTTCCAAAGACCTGAAACTCTCTCTGGGTCTGTGGTTGATTAACAAGCTGTGATGGATAATTGCTGCTGTTCCTCTCTGTGAAACAGAGCTTCAGTGTAAAAACAGATCACAGGAGGAGGCAGCGTTCCCTTGTAGTGACAAAAATGTATTCGCTGTACAATTTAAAATAAAATGAAAAAATAAAAAAAGACTGCTGCTGTTCATGGAAACGTTATCAAAAAGGAGAAAAGTGGACACAGAGTGTCGAGTAGTTCAAGAAGAGCAGAGCAGCTCCTGTTTATCCACCTGTGTGTTTGGTGTGTTCACGTTTCAGTGCTCAAGGAATAAAATATTCATCAGCACTGTGAGACGATCCTGGTGAACAGTACAAGAACGGGTAAGCACAGCTGACTACAGAGAAGATAAATGAGGGGCTGGTAGGTTTGAGGAAACAACAGTCTCTTTTTACTCAGCAGTGAAAGCTGGTTACCTTATGGAAGTGAAAGAACCCGAGTTTTCAAAGCCAAACTTTGAGCCCGGTGAGTTTGAAGAAGTGCTTTCTGAAAGCTGTGAAGAGAACACAGCTGACATGTCAACAAGTGTACGTCTTACTGTCCTGTACCAGCTCGACAACATGTGTCTGCGTCCCTCAGCTGTAGGACGCAGAGGACGCAGAGGGCTCTGGTTCCAGTGGGAGTTTCCTCACATTCATATTTTCAACACTCGTCTGTTTCAGTTTGAAATGAAGAATGTAGAGTCTGTTCTTTGTAAAACTGAACTGGCTCAGTTTATTCAGTTATTTTGTAAAGTCATGGGATTTCTGCATAACTAATATAGTGCAGCAGATAACTGCTGTGTGAGCACCGGCTCACTGAAACTGTTGATCCAACAACCAGCGAAGGAGCCGTGCACAGTGTGCTGCATCACGGGTCACACCTGGGCTTGCTGCACATCTGGAGTCGAGTAGACATGTGGTCAGCAGAGCAGCCAATCAGAGCTGCTGATCTGTACGTTTGCTTTACAGCTGTCTCTGAAAATAAATCATTGGTTAATTGTTTCTTTGAAACATTAACACAATCACAAAACTTTATTAATCCCTGAGGAAATGATGTGGGCTACAGCAACAGACTCAGCTAGTTAAATAATCCAATCTGTTACAGAGTTCACACATTTAACAAATAGCACTAATATATACAAATCACTCTATTATAAATATGAAGAATATTATAGAGTGGCCACATAATAACTCGTTCAGTTTTTTGTTAAAGCAACATTTTCTTACATCCAACCAGCTTCCTTCTCTCTTCAGCCAAAGTGTAACGCCCTCTTCTATGGTTAAATGGTAAATGGCCTGTATTTTATATAGCACTTTTACTAGTCCCTAAGGACCCCAAAGCGCTTTACACATCCAGTCATCCAACCATTCACACACACAGTCACACACTGGTGATGGCAGCTACATTGTAGCCACAGCCACCCTGGGGCGCACTGACAGAGGCGAGGCTGCCGGACACTGGCGCCACCGGGCCCTCTGACCACCACCAGTAGGCAACGGGTGAAGTGTCTTGCCCAAGGACACAACAACCGAGACTGTCTAAGCCGGGGCTCGAACCGACAACCTTCCGATTACAAGGCGAACTCCCAACTCTTGAGCCACGATCGCCCCACGATGGCTTGTTGGTGGAACAAGCCAGAAACATTATTCTTATCACCTGCTAATTTCACCCATTTACTTTCATAAAAGACCTGCAGACTAATATATTCACATGGAATTATAAAGTTACCAAAGTTCGTGCTTCTTCTCCCAGACATTGAAGTGGAATTGCAAAATTGCTTTTTTAACAAACCCACGGTGTGTGAGAAAAACAGAGCTACATATCTGATAATTATGCTACCTGAATTATAAAAGCTGTTATTAAGGTTTTTTGTTAATAACCTCTGACATGAACCATTTTTATGTCTTACAGAATGAACTTTGGATGTGCATCAATTCTACACTTCCAGGTAAGCAGGTGAAACCACGACATCCTGATGCTGATCTGCTGTTGTATTTAACCACCAACCAAAATAAAATCTGTCTGCAAACTGTTGCACCGGCATCTGTTGGTGCAGCACATGTCACACTCAAGCGCAGATCAGAGTCCAATACAAGGAATGACATTTATTTACACAATCACCAAGTGCAGATACAGTGGGGCAATTGCAGGGTCCAAGGGAAAAATCCGGGAAGGGAATCTCATTCACACTTGCTCTCCGTAGATGACGGGTCCAGGAAAACTATACACGGGGAAACGCCGGTTACTCAGAGGCAAAAACACACAGGAGATTCACAGAGCTAGAGATTCACTAACGTGTCTCGCACAATCATCCAGCAATGAGACCGTCTGTGTCCCGGCCTTAAATGTCCAACACATAATTGCAGCCTGATAAAGAGAAGGTATGTGAGCCAAGGGCGGGAGCCCGCAATGAGCTCCGCCCTGGCGGGGAGGTGAGAGGAGAAAGTAAACAGAAGCACACGTGGCCGGGCAGACACGGGGACAGCACATGTAAATGTACAGTACATACTGTTTATAGAGGAACATTGATGAGAGATGATAGCAGTGTCAGGTTGTGTACGTCATGTTCTTAACAGCATGGCTTTGTAGCAGTCGGCAGCTTAGCACCAACTGAAAACATTTGGTTGTTGTGGAATCACAGGTGTCTAAAATGTCCCTCTGGGTGTTTTCTGATGTGACACTGTTGAGGGCGGTGTCTACTTCGGGCTATGCAGCACAGTGGCGAGACCGCTGCTGCCTCACAGCGAGAGCGTGTTGGGTTTGAATCAGGCCGGGGTCTTTCTGTGTGGAGTTTGCATGCTCTCCCTGTGTTTGTGTGGGTTGTCTCTGGGTGACTTCCTCCCACAGTCCAAAGACATGCAGTTAGTGGGGTTAGAGTCACTGGTGGTTCTACATGCCCATAGGTGTGAATGTGAGTGTGAATGGTTGTCTGTCTCTGGGTGCCAGCCCTGCGTCAGGCTGGAGACGTGTCCTCCACCCTGCCTCTCGCTCTATGTTAGCTGGGACAGGCTTCAGCTCACCGATGACCCTGACAAACATCAGCAGAAGAGGATGGATGGATGAAGGAATCAAAAAAACCTTCCTCCAGTCCTCTCAGAGTGAGACATCGTCCATCATTGATGTTCACTGATTTCCAGCAACATTCATGGATTTACTCTTAAGCTGGTCCTGCAGGTGTGTCTGTACACGTGCACGATGGTGGCTGGACAGATGGGGGAGAGGACTTTCCACCCACCCCGGACACGTGGAGATAGTGAAGTTCACTCTGCAAAGATCAGAATATACAGCATGAGAAGCACAGACAGTGACTACAGTGAACACCTTTGTTTTCAGACATGTGACAGCAGAGCTTACTGCAGGCAGTGAACTCGCTCGCTCTGCTTCACCATAAAACCACCTCCATGGTGTTATCGCTGCTCTCGTTTGAATATGAAAATCTCAGAATAAGTAAATGTGAATCTGTTTTCATAATTCACAGTAACAGTAAATAAATCAGTGTCACAAAGTGTGATAGTTAATAGCCATAGAAAGAAATCCACGTGGCAAAGAGCTGATTCTCTGGTGCTTGCAGGAGTATCGAGGAAATCAGAAGGCTGGGTGGGGCTGGGCTGCTGTGAACTGGCCATCACGACCGAGTGTCGCAAGGAATGCAAACAGGTGAGATGCTGTGAGTCCATCCTGGGGTGCGAGCTGCTGTCCCCAACACTGATCTGATTTCTTTTCCCCATGTAGGCATCTTCAAAAAATGATATAACAAAAGTATGCAAGAAAACCACAGAGGTAAGTCCAACAGCTTCAGAGAGGTGAGATTATTTTGCAGTGGCACACTGTCAGACAGATGAAGTTCTTAGCTCTGTGTTTCTGTGTCGCTCACAGATGGATTGTTGCTGTTATGCTTACATCGCTTATTGAAGCTAGCTGTCAGACTGTAAATGTCCTCGTGCTTGTTTCTGTCTCTTCCTCCTTCGACTGCTCCCTTTACAGATTTACAAGAGTATCAATGTGTCGATGAAAATGTGCACGCTTACATGGAAGTTACTAATGTTTCCACACTGTTGTTGTTATTATTATTCCTTCAAGTGTTTTCTTGGTCAGAATCACAGTTTCCTCACGTCTGTTCCAATGTTTGAATGAAATGTGATCAATCACTAAAGCACAAATATAGGTTTTTTTAGTCAAGGGTCAAAGGTCATTCAGTGGTTCAGAGACTTGAATCCAGTAACATGTTTCTGCTGCAGTAGTGTGGTCTGTGTGAGCAGAGTCACCACAGCTTCTTGTTCTCATTCTAGAACTCGCTCTACAGCTGCATCACCAAAAATGAAAGTAAGTCATTCACTCACTTCCTGCCACATTTAGTGTTTTTGTCTCCATCCTTGGTTTGTCATACGTACTATAAATAAACAAATAGCAGAGCATTGTAATTTGCCTACCTCATAACTTCTTGTTTAGAGGATATATCATTATTATTATTATTATTATTATTGTTGTTGTTGTTGTTGTTGTTGTTGTTGTTGCTGCTGCTGCTGTTGTTGTTGCTGCTGCTGCTGTTGTTATATCTGTTTGTTGTGATTCTTTACAGAATAGTTTGAGTGGTATTCGTTTTTTGCTGTACAGTGCCAGTTTTATTCTTAGTTTTATTTGTCACACTTGCATTTTTCACAAGGTTAAACAAATGTTAATATTAGACAAAGATAATCCAAGTTAATGCAAAACACTCATTAAACAATGGTCTATTGTGAAAACAAACCTTCCTTTCACCGTTAAAGAGTGGCTGCTCCTTGAACCTAATGAGGAGAAATGCAATCGAGCGTTTGTAATAACCAGCAGTGAGTCGTTCATGTTGCTCTGAAGGCTGCTTTTCTTTGTGGAATTGTTTTCATTCAGTCACAGTGGAGGATTTCCAAGAGCATGCCACAGTGTGTCGATACACAGCAAAAACTCCAGTGTTAAATTAATACTAGAGAGTGTCTGTATGTGTCCAATCCTCTGAGTGTTAAATATAAGTGCTGATTTTCTAACACTGGAAAATAACTCAAAATGTTAGAAATATTCCAGTGTTAGAAAATCAGCACTGCTCAGTGTTAGCCATTGTTAATCTTCAAAACTGACTAGGTTACTTTTAAACATATAACACTGTTATATTTAACACTCAGAGGAGTGGACACATACAGACACTCTCTAGTATTAATTTAACACTGGAGATTTTGCTGTGTAGGGTTTGAGTCCAGTCTGTCACTAAGCCTCTTCAAAACCTGTTTGTTTGTTTGTTTGTTTGTTTGTTTGTTTGTTTGTTTGTTTGGTTGGTTGCTTGGTTGGTTGGCTGGTTGGTTGCTTGGTTGGTTGCTTGGTTGCTTGGTTGGTTGCTTGCTTGCTTGCTTGGTTGCTTGGTTGGTGGACCATGCTGCATAACCTGAGGGTGCTTGAGCTTCAGGTGTGGGTTCAGGGTATATGGTTCCATCAAAGCAGAGCCCCAGACCATTACACTCCCACCATGTTTGTCTGTTGGTGCTTTGCGTTTATGAAATGCTGTGTTAGTTTCATGCCGATGGATCGGGACTTTACAACACACAGAAGATTTTATCAAAGGTTTTGGGGCTCGTCACAATGTTTTTTGTCAAATGTGAGATGAGCCTGTGTGGACTTTTTGGTAAGCAGGGGCTTTTTCCTTGGAACTCCTTGATGCCAGTTTTGCCCCGCGCCTTCCTTAATGCTGAATAATGAACTCTGACCTGAGGCGAGTAAGATCTGCATTTCTTGTTTCTCTCTGTGCTTCTGTGCTCTTGGATGAATTGTCCTGGATGGAGTCCTCACTGTTCCAGTTTATCTGTGAATCTGAGACAGTGTGACAAATAACAAAGAAAGCACCATCACAATGATAAACTCTTCATTTCTTTGCAAGTCATGGTATTGTTTCCCTGACTGTAACCAACTGGGATTTTGGCAGAGCTTGAAAACCTCAGGCCCACTTGGCACAGTCACTGCATACTTTGATACTCCTAACCTCAGCCAGCTGTTCTTACTGTTTAACCTGTGTGTGCATGTGTGTGTGTCCCTGCAGTGGGCTCTACATGCTGCAGCTATGCAGGTCGTCACACCACCTGCAGAGAGTACTGCCAGGCCATCTTCAGGACTGACTCGACCCCCACCGTGTCCCAGATCAGCGCTGTCAAAGACTACTGTCAGACTCACAGTGCTCAGCTGATTCACTGTGTCAACAACTTCACAAAGTCCTACCCCATACACAGCCCTGTGGACAGTAAGTCCATCTGCTTCACACACAACAAAAGGAAGTGCAGCTCAGTGTTTGCTATGAAGAGAGTAAAGTGCTGGATTAGAAACAAACTCCATGAGACTCTGCAGATGTCATATGGTGCATATAAAACGATCACTAAGACAGGAAGTTGAGTACAGCTCATCCATGTTTACCACTGACTGAGCTACCATTCACTCCAGAGGTAATACAGAAACATTTGTTTTTAATAATTTCCAAGTGTAAAAGCAGTTATGAATTCATGCTGAAGAGTCGGCAAGTTGGCAAAAATGATCTTTATCCATAACTTTAAAAACAGAGGGATGGGGATAAAGGGCAAAAAACAAAAACAAACAACAAAACAAACAAAACAAACCGACAAAAAATACATCTATGAATCACCTGGATCACCTGTTGAGAAAGAAAAAAGAGAAAACAAGCAAAAAAAGACAGCAATATAATAAACGACATCATCGCGATGATCTATGTGAAGATAACAGTAAATACTAAATATTGAATATTATTGTGCAGCACGTAAGATCGACAGTGCACAGTGTGCTTTGCATATGCAATTACTCAGCACTCACCCAACGTGGAGACAGTTAAATAGACACTGTACACACCATCACACTCCCCAAGCGTACTCTATATCCCAGGTCTACGCACCCTTGCTTGAAGGTTTGTTGAATAAACCTTTTGTTGCACCACGTGACCGTCCTGAACACCGAGCACATGGATGTGTTTACCCCACGGAGCCCTGCTGTGCAGCTCAGTGCTGCAGCCAGGCCTGGTGCAGACGGGATCCCCACGACTGGTTCTTGTCTTTGGTTCTGTTGTTCTGTCACTAGTTAGTTAACATGAGTGTATTAACCAACCCACTGTGGGACGTCTGCACTAAACATCTTCCATAAAGCCAGCCTCACACACAGAGTGACATCCTGCACATTTGACTATATATGTTTAGTGTTTCACTTCGTTAAACAGACATACAAATATCTGTGGAAACTCTGTGTGTGCAGTTTCGTGACTGATGTAGTGAGCGTGGGAATTTCAGTGGGCGATGTATAAACTCAGTAACGTTGTCTCACATGCAGGTCTGTACTGCTGCGACAGGGCAGCTACCCACTGCCAGATGGCTTGCCGACAAATCCTTCGCACTATGAGCACAGAGCATGAGATTATGGAGGGTTTGATCAAAGAGTGCGGCTCCCAGCCGCTCCCTCAGGAGCCTATGTGGCAGTGCTTTCTGAGCAGTGTCCAGACTCCTTCCATAACTGAAGAGGATAACCTTCCTGCCAAGATGGACTGTGCCAAGCTGCACTGCTGCTCCAAAGCCAACACCTCACTCTGCAGGTATGCCACTTTTAGTTCTTGACATCAGTGAAAGACTGGGTGTCATTTACAGCGAGCAGAGGTGAACTACAGGTTGATTATAAATGTGTTCCAGGGACATGTGTCTGGAGATCAGCTCCAACTGGGGCAGCCAGACATGGCAAGACTTTGACCAGCTCTGTGAGTACAACCCAGTGGAAACAGAGCTCATCAACTGCCTGGCTGACGTCAGAGAGCCCTGCCAGCTGGGCTGCAAGGACCTCACTTACTGCACCAACTTCAATAACAGGTCAGTCTTCTACTGCTCACCCACTTTAAAATGGCTGTGTTATGGTCACTGCATGTCAGTGACACGTTATCTACATATGTAGGAAGTTCCTCACAGGAGCCTGAATTTGTACTGTGCCAACACAAGCTATGATTTTGTGCCATAGACAAAATCAAAGTGAGGAAATAAAATCTTATTTGGCATGATGTTCTTAGGCGCAGGTGAATAATTCGTACTCTTCGCCTTAGTATCGTTATTAAACTTTTAATGCATATCTGATTTTGTACTGTTCCCACTGACCACTTCTCATAATCACCTGTGTCTGTTCAGGTGTGACATTGTAGATAAACGTGTGGATCCCCAGATCTGAAGCTTGCACACCATCAACATTAACCTCCTAAGATCCGAACGCTTTCATTTCATGCATTTTTATTTTCTCTTTGCTATTTGGGCTGATTGGGACATGATGAATGAGGGTGACCGTGGCTCAGGGGGTTGGGAAGCGTATCTGTAACCAGTAGGTCGCCGGTTCGATCCCCGGGCTCTCTGTCCTGGTCATTGTGTTCTTGGGCAAGACACTTTACCTTGCCACCTACTGGTGTTGGCCAGAGGGGCCGATGGTGCGATATGGCAGCCTGGCTTCTGTCAGTCTGCCCCAGGGCAGCTGTGGCTACAACCGTAGCTGCCTCCACCAGTGTGTGAATGAATAGTGGCGTTGTAAAGCTCTTTGGGTGCCTTGAAAAGCGCTATATACATCCACTCCATTATTAAAAACAAAGAATTATCTTTTTACCTGATTTTGCTCTACAAGGGCCTGACATCCACATATGAGGACATTCGTTTTAAATTTTGATAGAGAAGTAGCAGAATAACGTCCTTGTAAGTGGATATCAGGCCCTTGTAGAGCAAAATGTAGTATTTTGGTCTAGACAACCCAAAATGTGATGTCCACATTTGTGGACGCCAGGTCCTAGGAGGTGAAAACTAGAAACTTGTTTCATGCATTGTAATGCCATTTTCTGACTTTGATCTGTTGTTCCTTTTTTTAGTCACTATGTTTTGAAGTGTGATTAACAAGTAAGTCAAAAGTTCTGTGACTCCACCTGAAATACCAGAAATAGGTTTTCACTATGGACTAAATAAACATCAACACACTGACTTAAAGGGAGTCATCTAGAAAGAGCTGATCATGAACAGAGACAAACTGTTCATTGATTTAAAAGTACACTTCTGCAGCTTGTTGATCACAGCTTGTGTGATCTGGATGTCCTCATAGGGTACAGTGTAGTGTAAAGGTGTATCTGTGGGATGGGACACAGTATTACAGGAAATACTGGTACATGGCAGGTTTATTCATATAGCACAATTCAACAACAAGGTGATTCAAAGTGCTTCACAGAGACATTAAAAAACAAAAACAATAAAAAGCATGAGAACAGGTGAGTCTTCAACCTGGATTTAAATAGTTGTGTTTGCTCGTTTTCCTTTTGTTTTGCTTTGTTCATTTGTCTCTTTTAATTCTATTTTGTTGTACTTTTTCAACATGTTCAAAATAAAGATAAAAAAAATAGAATAAATATTAAACAAGGACAAAAGCGATGATAATCATACCTTAGTTTTATATTTGGTTACAACCTGATTTTTTTATTCAATCAGGAATAACATAATAATCTCAAAGCAGCTATAAATCTGTGCCTGAGCTGAAGTAGGCACTTTGCCCTTCTCCAGCTGAGGACCATGGCCTCAGACTCTTGTCTTCACACTAGGGTGGGGTCTGCTGCAGTGTGGGTTGGAGGCCCCCACCCGATGAAGCCAACAGAACCACATCATCTGCAGATAAGAGGAGATTCTGTGCAGTTAACTTTCTTTTTCTGAATGAAGTTGATATGCTACAGCAGCGGTCCTCAACCCCCGGGCCTCGGACCGGTACCGGTCCGTGAGTCGTTTGGTACCGGGCCGCGAGAGTTGAGGCTCAGGTGTGAAATGTTTGGTTTTCAGGCTTTTATCGGTTTTCAGCGTTATTTTGTTATCGTTTTGATCGTTAACTCGGTTTTCCTGGGGCTTTTCACGTGTGTTATGAATAAATCTTCTTTTTTTTGGTACCAGTACTAGTTTTATTTTGTTGTATTTATCCGCGACACCTTAAAGGCCGGTCCGTGAAAATATTGTCGGGCATAAACCGGTCCGTGGCGCAAAAAAGGTTGAGGACCGCTGTGCTACAGTGTATTTTATTCCAACTGCTATTGAAGTGAACAGTGTGGCTCTGTGGAGGACTCTGGTTCCTGTGTGGATGCGAAGCTCAAATTGGGCCACCGCTTAACAGCCAGCCATCAGCCCTTCCCAGTCCCTCCAGTTATTACATCACCTGCCATTGTTTGCAAAATCTGTGTGTGTGTGTGAACAAGAGTTTATTTGTTCTGAGGTCATTAGGCCAAACTGTGGACGCAGCTTTAGAAATACTGAGAGGACGTATAACATCAAATGTACACATTCAAAGAGAGAAACAGTTACTGTCCAGTAAACCTAAAGGACACTTCATCATCATCATCATCATTTCAGGACAGCCACATAAATCACACTTTAGGCAAGGCAAGTTTATTTGTATAGCACAATTCAACAACAAGGTGATTCAAAGTGCTTTACAGAGACATTAGAAACAAAAACAAATAAAAAGCAGGATTTAAAATTGATTAAAACAAGCAAACAAACAAACAAACTAATTAACAAACAAACAAAACTGTATATAAAATCAAAACAGATAAAATCAGAAATAGATAAGATTAGGGATGGGTATCGTTTAGGTTTTATCCGATACCGGTGCCAAATCGGTACTTTTGAAACGGTGCCGGTGCTTAAACGGTGCTCAAACCGGTGCTTAAAGAATGGAGAACACAAAATTGGTCCAAAAACCTCTCATGTTCAGCTGGTTTTTTGTAAAAAGATAACAACGTTAGCCTTTTCTGCAGCTATAGGGCAAATATGGCATCACTCTTGGCTGGAAGCAGTGCTTAAACAATGGAAAAAACACAAACTTTATCCAAAACCTCTCATGTTTAACTGTTTTCCACTTTTTCTTTGGTCATTTTAGCCTTTTTGGCCAGGGTGAAGGGAGTATCTGCCATCAAACAAGAAGACAGCCGCATGTAGATATGATGATGTTTGCTAGTTCACCTTACCTGCATTAATGTAATAACGTGGTTAGCCTACTCAACGTAAATTACACACGAACAACATTAAGCTACTCACGCAGAGAAGAACGGCTGCTGCTGCATCATCATCCTCATCATTTCTGATACTCTGGCAGGGCTAGGGGCCAGGACTCTCCTCTTCGGGGTTTTTGGGGGATATTGCTAACTCCGGGTCAGATAACAGGCAACCCACGCACAGTAGATGCGCTCGGTGTGAGGTCTCGCAGCAAGCTATCAAATACGGCACATTTCTGGGCTTTTTAAAAAAAACGCTATGCGTCGCCAGATGTTTCATCAGATTTGAGGTGTTACCTCCTTTGACAGTATCACAGTATCAGCTTAAAGCACTTGTTGCTGCTGAGTTTGCATATTTTGCTGTGAAGTACAGCCAGACTTTTCGCCTTGGGCATTTTAATCTGTAGCTCTGCTCTAAAAGAACGTACGTACCTGGCCCCGCCTACTATCCTCGGAAACGTAAAATTATTGGCTAGAAGTGTATCACAGCTCAGGAAAAAAAAGCACCGAAATAAAGCACCGAAATGTGCGCTGCTTTTCGGTCTGGTTACTACCGTTTATGTCAGAACCGGTGCCATAATGGCACTGGACACCGGTACCCATCCCTAGATAAGATCAGTAGTTAGTGTAAGTTTTGAAATTTAAGCTTAAAAGTGTGGATTTGGTGCTTTATTCAAATGCAGCTGAGAACAGGTGAGTCTTCAACCTGGATTTAAATAAACTGAGTGTTTCAGCTGATCTGAGGCTTTCTGGGAGTTTGTTCCAGATATAAGGAGCATAAAAGCTGAATGCAGCTTCTCCGTGTCTGGTTCTGACTCTGGGAACTGATAAAAGACCGGATCCAGATGACCTGAGGGATCTGGAAGGTTCATACTGGGTCAGGAGGTCACTGATGTATTTTGGTCCTAAACCATTCAGAGCTTTATAGACCAGCATCAGAACTTTAAAGTCTATCCTCTGACGGACAGGCAGCCAGTGTAAAGACCTCAGAGCTGGACTGATGTGGTCCACTTTTTTGGTCTTAGTGAGGACTCGAGCAGCAGAGTTCTGAATGAGCTGTAGTTGTCTGACTGATTTTTTAGGTAGACCTGTAAAGATGCTGTTACAGTAATCAAGCCTACTAAAGATGAATGCATGGACTAGTTTTTCCAGGTCCTGTTGAGACATCAGATCTTTTATCCTTGAAATATTCTTGAGGTGATAGTAAGCTGACTTTGTTATTGTCTTAATGTGTTTTTCTAAGTTTAGGTCTGCATCCATCACTACACCCAAATTTCTCACCTGGTTTGTGGTTTTTAGATGTATAGATTGAAGTTCTCTGGTGACCTGTAATCGTTTTTCTTTGGCGCCAAAGACTATTACCTCAGTTTTGTTTTTGTTTAGCTGGAGAAAATTGTGGCACAACCAGTCATTGATTTCCTCAATGCATTTACCAAGAGCCTGTACAGGGCCTCGGTCTCCTGGTGACATTGTGATATATATTTGTGTGTCATCTGCATAGCTATGGTAGTTTATTTTGTTGTTCTTTATAATCTGTGCCAGTGGGAGCATGTAGATGTTAAACAGAGGGGGTCCCAAGATGGAACCATGGGGAACTCCACATGTGATACTTGTCTGCTCAGATGTGAAGTTACCTATTGATACAAAGTATTTCCTGTTTTCTACGTATGTTTTGAACCAGTTTAGTACAGTTCCTGAAAGACCTGCCCAGTTCTCCAGTCGTTTGAGTAATATGTTGTGGTCAACTGTATCAAATGCTGCACTGAGATCCAGTAAAACTAGGACTGACATTTTTCCACTGTCTGTATTCAGACATATGTCATTAAACACTTTGGTCAGAGCGGTTTCAGTGCTGTGGTTCTGTCTAAAACCTGACTGGAAGGCATCGTAGCAATTATTCTGTTTTAAGAAGTAACTGAGCTGTTGAGAAACTGCTTTTTCAATGATCTTACTTAAAAATGGGAGGTTTGAGATCGGCCTGTAGTTGTTCATTTGTGTCTTGTCAAGATTGTCCTTTTTCAGTATAGGTTTGATTACAGCAGTTTTTAGTGATTCTGGAAACACACCTGGTATTAAAGAAAAGTTGACGATCTGTAACAGGTCTGACTCCAAAGTCTTTGAGACCTTTTTGAAAAAACTTGTTGGCAGGACATCTAAACAGCAGGAGGAGGAGTTCAGTTGACCTAAGATGTCCTCCAGGTCTTTGCTGTTAATAGGTTGAAACTGTTTCATGGTGTTTAAACAGTTTTTTGGTGGACACAGTACATATCCTGGATCTGCTGTTGATGTACCAATTGCTTGTCCAATCTTTTGGATATTTTTCTGTGAAGAATTTGGCAAAGTCATTGCAGGCCATGGTTGAATGAAGTTCAGCTGCCACTGACACACAAGGGTTTGTTAGGACTGGTTCTTATATAGAGATTGAAAATGTGACGTCACTCAGGGGTAAAACCGCAAAGGATTCTGGGAACTCGTGGCAAGAGGTACTAGCGCACGCAGGCTTTCAATTGAAATCAGTCACACAGCGATAAAAAGAAACACAAAAATGTCAAGAAGCTGTTGTATTATTAACTGCAATAGCCGGTCACATGACAGCCACGGGAAGCCGACGGGTAAAGAGATCGGTTGTTATCGGATTACGTCGTTGAAGAGAAATTGTTTGAGCCATGTTTCCGAAGTAACAAAGACGCGACTGGATTGCAGCCATTCAAAGACCAAATATAACGTCCCAGAACACTCCAGCTCACAGGTTAGTCTGCTCCAAGCATTTACACGAAGGTCAGTCTGCTGTTGTAGTTAATGCGTCATTTTTCTTAACATAATTGGTGATATAGGTTACAAGCAAGTCTGGCGCTGAACAGAAATTGTCGCGCTATGCTCCTTTGTTTATTGTGCATAAATAGTGAATTGTCCTGACACAATATTGCGTTTCGCTTCTGTTATTATGGTACATTGACAAAAACATATACTTTTATTCACAGGATAAAACAGGTTTTTTGTATCACTAATTGCCCAGTACGATTACAGCATACAGTATTATTGTCACTGCTACATTTCTGTGATGCTACCAGAAATTATTTCCACTACTAATTAATTACCGTTGAGCTCAAAGGTCCTATTAATAAACGGTTAACGAATGTGTATTTATGAAGACGATTTGTGAGACTGGTAAACTTATGATACGTACGATGGTCTTTACTTTCTACACGGTGCATTTCAAGGTCCTGCACCCATCCGTCGGTAAACTGTACCTGGGCTTGTTGCAGTGACCTGAAGTTACTAAACTTCATGAGTGTATGCGCTCACTCCAAGAACCGTATAATTATAAATATGAGCGTGGTGAAAGTTGGGCAGCACGCTGACGTCTTTTGTCCCTCTGTGTGCTCGTGAGGGTCTGACCCTTTCACTCCTTTGATTTTTTTCCTCGTATCTTTTCTTTGTCTTTTCATCAAGTCTGTCTTTGTACGGACCGGCATTGTTCTCCTTCGTTTTGTACATAACTTATTGGGGGGCAAAGAAAAAACAAGAAGGTATTGGAACCGGAGAATGAACGTTTTGTGGTGCTGCAAATGCTTGCATTTGATGCAAGTACTTGGATTGTTTTGCCACGAGTTCCCGGCATGCAATGCGCGAAAGTCACGTGGTCTGTCAATCTCTATAGCTCTTGGGTGCTCAGTTAGAGTAGAAACAACTCGCCTCATCCATACATGCACTTTTTTCAAAGTGCCTCAGACAACAACCTGGGGTTAGTATGATGCCCTAGTATACTTGGTGTGCAGACTGAGGCGGTCAGGGATCGAGCAGATGGATAATCAATAAACTGATGTCAAATAATCTGTTTTATCAGTTGTATAAGAGCACCAAACAAACTCCCCTCCAGTTACCAGAAGTAGAATAGAAAGACCTTGGTGCACGATGGAGGCCATGTCCTGGCCACGTGTTCGCTGTTTTGTTAAAAATCAGATAACCACAGAATATTGTCTAACTAAATGAGTTCATTAATTATTAGTTAACTAAGCAACTTATTAACTGCTGCCATAAATGTGACTGGGAGTAAAGGGTCAAGAAAGAAACGTCCTGTCATGGTATCTGGGTCATTTTCACATTCGGGCAGGAACTGAGTGGACCGTGTTGAACTTGAGGCAAAGAGCCACCATCAGTGGTGTAAGCCAGTGAGATTATTCCACAGTAGTGTGGGAGAGCATGTCCTCAGGCAGCGCTTTACCTCTGTTAAACTGCTGAGTGTGGTCCACGTAGAACAGCCTCCTCTGCAGTTTGAGCTTCTGAGTTCTTGTATGAAAGAAAATGTGTATAAATAGACCCTGTGGGTTCTGAAATGGAGACACAAATGTATGAATAGACAGACACACAGTGGTGTGTGAATGGGATGGTGGATGAAGTGAAATGGGGCCACTCTGGGAGAATTCAAGAAACATAGCTTCTGACTTAAAGGTCCCCTTCAATTTAAACTGAATAATTATGTAATTAATAACATGAAAATATAAAAAAGACGTTTTTAGCTTCATTTGTTTCTTAAGTTTGAGTAAGAACAGGCTGTCGCTCAGGTTCATATGTGTGTTTGCAGTATAGTGTGTGTTATTTGTACACAGTGTCTCCTGTTGTGAAGCCCACACACAGAGCGTTTCAAAAACAGGAAGTACATGATGAAAAGTTATTTCCAAGTGATTTTATATGTTTATAAATACTAGATACAAAAAAAGTATTTCATTGGTTTTACTGGTGATCCAAACTTTTGGATGTTTTACTTTATTTTGCATATCCAAGTATGGCTGTCCAGATGTTGTTATTGACAGCCTGACAAATACAAACATAACAGAAATACCTTCCCACGTTGTCATACTGCACTTCCATAGGATAGAGGAGCCAAGCAGCCACAGCTGGATAGTTTGTATTGTAGACTAAATGTAGGAAGACTGAGACGTAGTGGGCTGCACCAGTGCAACACCATTTGTTTCTGCTGCTGGCAGTAATTACTGTTGGTGCATTTTCATTTTTGTGACTAAAAGTCGTGCATGACTGTATTTCTGCAGCTGGGAGAAGATTTAATGAATCACGGTTTAGTAAGGTTGGCAGCAGACTGTCCACTGCAAACTGGGCTGAACTGAGCACAAGTCCTAGCTCCCACGATAGTATTATGGAGGGCCATGACTGCCAAAATAAATCAAGTTCATCATTAAATAATTTGTTGTGTCATGAATTCATTAAAACTTGTAATAATTAATTAAATATATACGTTGCTTTTAAAGTATCAGTTCATTTAATTTAAAACGTACGATGCATTTTTATTCATTTCCAGTCTAACTAAGGTGCGGCTCGGTGGCATCTACAGACACGGCAGCAGCTCTTCCAGGCCGTCCTCGTGTTACCAGCTGCAGACCTGTTCTGCGTGAAACCTGATCTCATGAATAATTACCAGCTTCTCTAACCTCACTGCTAAGAGTTTTTGACAGTATTTTCCGATCAACATATTTTGGGCATATGGGTCTATAATTAGCTGTTACGGTTTTGTTCTTCACTGGTATCAATGACATCATAGATCCTTTAAACTTGTTTTGGTGTGTCGCACATGTGATCAGTCTGTAAGCACAAACGTTTGGACACACCTTCTCATTTAATGGTTCTTCTTTATTTTCATGACTGTTTACATTGTAGATTCTCACTGTAGGCATCAAAACTATGAATGAACACAAACAAAAAAGTATGAATTAACTCAGAACGTTTGATATTTGAGATTCTTTGTAACATCCAGCCTTTGCTTTGATTCCTGCTTTGCTCACTCTTGGCGTTCTCTCCATGAGCTTCATGAGTCGTCACCTGAAATGGTTTCCAACAGTCTGGAAGGAGTTCCCAGAGATGCTGAGCACTTGTTGGTCCTTTTGCCTTCACTGTGCGCTCCATCTCATCCCAAACCATCTCCACTGGTCAGGTGACTGTGGAGGCCAGACCACCAGCACTCCATCACTCTCCTTGTTGGTCAGATAGCCCTGACACAGCCTGACATGTCAGTTGGCTACCTATTTCATCTGCAGGATAAGGACACCTGTCAATACTCTCTTCCCCCCACCATAACTGTTTTTTTTTGTGGGTGATTGTGAGTGTGCAACACCCCCAAGCTCCATCGTGGACCTGACACAGAGCAGCTAGACATTTTAAGTGGCTGTATCTGAACCTCTTTTTTTATTTAAAAATATAACAGCACTAGAAAAGGCACTATAACACTTTTATAACACTTTGCAGCCTGTCTTTTACTCACAGCAATAAGTATAAATATCAGGAAGGTAGTTCAACCAGTGTAGGCGCAGTGGTAGAGGCTAGGAGGCTTTTTTCTGGTTTATGCTTTTGTTTTATTTTGTTATTCATATTATTGTCTTGTGGATGTTATGCTGGAGCAGGCGGGGTCAACGCCAGACTGATGAAAGATAAGAGAAGAAAGCAGAGACACAGGAAAAGGAAACGGGAGACAGAAAAAGAGAGGAATGCTGCTTCTGTACACAGCACCAACACACACAGGGAGGTACACACACACACAGAAAAAACACTATTTTACTCTGTGTGTGTGTGTGTGTGTGTCAGGATGTGACACTGCAATAATGAGACGCAGAGGCTGATAGGGGAAGACCCAGGAGATGCTGGCCGTCCACAGCAGCAGAGCTGTATCAGTACCTGTGGAGATTTCAAACTGCACTCTTTTACGCAGCAGCCACAGTGCAGACTTCCACTGATATTTGCCACATTAAGAATAAATTCCTCTCAGAGAACTCTGTCAGAAAACGATGGAAAAGCCTGACTCTGTACTGCTGCACTCCTGCATGGACTAAGCTCCTGTTAGCCTGACCCCGTGCATTACCACATTTAGTTTTGCTTTGGAAGTCAAACCTAAGTTGGCCATGATGGTTACAGAATCCCCACACACACAGAGTGATAGAACCACACCCAGAACCTTCCCTGTGGAACCGTCGGTATTTTAAACCACCAATTAGCTGACTCACTTGAGACTAAACCCACCAATCAGACTCCACAGACGATTCCTGATGTGGTCAAGAAGGGAAAACCTGTGTGACGTTTCTCAGAGGATCTCTGGCTCCCTCTGTGGGAGCTGCTGCACGTGCACCGCTGAACAGCTCATTGACTTCCTGTTGTGTTTCTGTGTCTGTCCACAGGCCGACGGAGCTGTTTCGCAGCTGTAACATCCAGTCAGACCAGGGTGCCATGAATGACATCAAGCTGTGGTCTAATGGTACAATTAAGATGCCCTTCATGAACATCCCTGTGCTGGACATTAGGAAGTGTCAGCCCCACATGTGGAAGGCTGTGGCCTGCGCCCTGCAGATCAAACCCTGCCACAGCAGGTCCAGAGGGAGCGTTATATGCAAGTAGGTCTCCTCTCACCTTCACATGACTGTTGTTGTACTTCTCTCTGTTATATCTATAATGAATGTAAAGCTCTGTCATAATACAACCAATAAGAAACGAATGTGAGTCCTCAATGACTTAACCCCTCACCCTATCGCACCTGTGTTGAATAAAGATGGCGGCTGTGTGTGTGGCGTGCCGTCAGCTGTTACCTGCTTTGTAAATTGATTAACACTCTGCATCACAGCAGACGTGACACTAGTTCGTCTGTCCTTCTCCCACTCCCCTCTGCCCCTGAGATACTTTTATTATCCTCTCCTTGGGGCAGCAACTCATCCCGACCCCAGAGTGGGAACGACTCCCCCTTCTGGCCAAAAAAACCATGGCTTCAGTATTAAAGGCACTAAATGTGATATCTGCCACTTCAGCTTGGCTGTGAACCACCTCAGTGCAAGCTGGAGGCCATCAGCTGATGTGACAAGAAAAAAATGTTACACAGCATTGTTACTTTGTATTTTGTTTAAACTTGTACCCACTTTATTTTATTTAGAATTCGGGTTCAGTGTTACCTTGGGATATTCCTCTTGTCATCCATCCATTCTCTTCCACTTATCCTTATCAGGGTCGCGGGGGGCTGTAGCCTACCCCAGCTACCATAGGGCAAGAGGCGGGGACAGGTAGCCTAATGAAGGGCGAACACAGAGAGAAATAAAACCATTCACACTCACTCAGATTCAGTTTAGATTGACCTAACCCCACTAACTGAATGTGTTTGGATTGTGGGAGGAAGCCAGAGGGAACCCAGGCAAGCACGGGAAGAACATGCAAACTTCACACATATTTTAGTTTATTTAGAATGTTTTTACTGACTTTAACTAAATCATTTTAAAATCTCGAACAAATAAAGTATTGTTGTCTTTTCTTGTCTTGTACGTACCAGCTGTTCTATTTGTTTTATCTGTCTTCAGATCAGATTGTGTGGATATCCTGACCCAGTGTGGAGATACAAAACGTTTTCACGAAGGACAAACACCAGAGAGGATCTGTGAGCTCCTGTCGCCTATTGATGACCCTGAACACTGCATCCCTCTCTACAGATACCTTAGTGAGTCAGGTTACTCCAGCGTTTGTTTGCATTATACAGAAACAGAAGGGATCAGCTGTAAATGAAACAGATGCAGTCTTGTAATTCAATAACAAAAGAAAAACTTTTGAAAAATCAATTGAGTTTGCCACTAGAGGGCAGCAGAGCACAGATGCTCAGAAGCTGGTGGATACAGTACATCCTACAATGTTGTTTTGAATAACATTTTAGCAAACACGTTGCTGCTTGTAACACAGCAGACTTAAAGAAATATTATCATCCCGATCCAATGCTCAGTGGTTTCAAAATGGGCCTTTCAGTGATTACAGTCACTAGTGTTTGACATTTTCTGTGTCGCTGTTTCCTGTTGCCAAGGTAATGCACTGAAAACAAGAAACTGAAAGAGTTATTATCATTATTATTATTATTATTTTAATTATTGTTATTGTTTGTCTGCACACTGGGAACATTAGCCAAGCTAATGGTGTAGTTCAGTTATTCTTAACAGAAATGATGCCTAAAACACAAGCGTCTGTGCCCCTGACGTTACCAGTAGCCAAGATGACTGAGTTGCTTTTTTTTTCTTTAATTACCTTCAGCTTAAGGCTAGTTTTGATGATATGGTACAAATGTAAATAGATTCACGCGTTGCTTTATACAATAAAAAAGCATACATTATACACATGCACAGCAGAATGTGCAGCAATTTTCTGTAGTTGTTTTGTCAGTCTTTGGCTCCTAGTCCCAAATCATGGATGTTAGAGCATCCAGTTCATGCCAAAAATGGTCTCTAATAGTTTCAGCTTTTAATTTGAAGTTCATGTAGACCTTTTTTACAACAACAGTTGTCCCAACACTTATTATATTTGAAGTTACTGAATGATCTGATCAATAAGCACATGTGTCCTATTTAATGGAAAGACAGAGTCAGGCTCAGCTGGAACTGTCTTTCCATTACATAGGACTAAGGGCTGGACATCGAGCCTCTATATGCTACGTATTAGAATTCATAGTAGATTTGCATTAGGTCTCTTTTCTCCTGATGAGACTTTTCTTTTGAAAACACATATTCACATTCTTAAAAACAGAAAGCATTAATGGTACTTTCCTTTTCCACACACCATTAAGCACCCAGCTCCCTAGGCAGCAACACTGTTAAGGAGGTTATCCATCCATGCAATCCTAACCCCTGTCCAAGCAACCACATATGCCAGGTGAACAGGAAGGGCTGCCTCGATGAGCTAAACTGTCAGCCATACCTCTGTGTGCCAGGTAAGACAAACTACAGTCCGTTTCTGCAGCTTCACATTATTCACATTCAAGAGGCTGAAGTCTGTTTTTATGTTTTCAGGCTGCAAAATGGGTGAAGCCTCTGAGTTCTTGGTGCAACAGGATGCTCGTATCCAAGTGCCTACGCGCACTGATCCTACGGTTTGCTTCGAGGTGTGCAGCTGTGGTCCCAGTGGGCGACTGGAGAACTGTGTGGAGATGCCCTGCATGGACACCAGCAAGCCCTGCATAGTAGGAGGACAGAGGAAGAGTAGGACTCTTAAAGACATACAATTCTTATAGTATACAGTTAGTTTTTAAGCATTTGGACAATGAAGCAATTCTTTTAGTAATTTTGCCTCTGCATACGAGGAAAGAAGATTTTAAATCAAACAATCCAGATGTTTTTGAAGTGCAGGCTTTCACCTTTCATTCATGGGATTTAACAGAAGTACTGCATTAACTGCCATTTCTATTACATATCTCCCAATTTTAAGAAGCTCAACAATAATTATCTTGATGCATTGCTAATTCTCATTCCTGCCTCCTCATACTTGGCTGCAAACTCTTTCAAGGTGAGCTGGAGGCCTGATGAAGGGATCTGAAGACTGCACCGTAGGTGGCTGACAGTTGGTGTCATTACCCACCCTTCTGTTCAGTGACTGTCGTTCAACAGAGGAGGTGGCTTACAACAACATAGATGGCCTCTCTCTCCTCTGGTCCAAAATGTGAACATTAGCATCCTCGCCTGTATCTTTTAAGTGCAGATGTACAGCTGACTCTTGTCCTGTCAGAGGTGGCTCTTCTATGTTCTGCCATACGTTTATGGAGCAGCTGTTTGGTTTCTCCATTGTAGAGGTCTGAGCATTCTGTGCTGCACTGCATGGTGTGAACGATTCAGACCCGGCATGGCGTTAATTGGCTGTTTTCATTTAATTCAGACACACACACTCTTGCACAAAATGGTTCGACCAAATATCTCTGGCATGGTCAGCTTTTCAGCTGACCCCACACTTCTTTCTTGTCTCCAATCTCTGGTGACACTAAAAAGGGAAGAGAGTTCATCAGTCTGACTGCCTCCACCTGGACCTCAGCCTCCCTCCCCCACCCCTCCTACACTGCAGCAGAGCCAAAGGCCACACCCCTACCACACCGACCCACTGCCCGACTGAGGCTTGGGCCGCATCTGGCCAGAGCCCTCTGTTTGAGGCATCTGTCTGCAGGATGAAAGTGAGGCAAAAGTTAAGTGTGTTGAGCAGCAGCTCCCCACAGAGAGCCTTTTTCAACGGCACAAACGCACCGCTGAGCCAGATCTTGGACACAAACACGGACACGAACCGGCGATAGTACCCAGCCAGCCCCAGGAACCACCTCACCTACTTTTTGGTCTTGGGGCACGGGCAGGATCCAATGGTGGCTGTCTTCTCCGCCTGTGGATGCGCCTGCCTGCCTCCCAAGTGGTACCCCAGATACTGTACCTCCCTCAGTCCAACTGCGCACTTCTTTGGGTTGGCCGTGAGCCCTGCCTGCCTCAGGGAATGCAGGACCGTGCCCACCCTCTGCACATGCTCTGCCCAGGTGTTCCTGTGGATGATCACATCAGCCCGGTAGGCAGCAGAATATGCAGCAGGTGTGACCAGGTGCAGGCGGCGCCAGCACCTGGTCCGTGAGGCACTGGACAGTGGCAGGGGCTCTGAACAAGCCAAATGGAAGAGAGACAAATTGGTACAAACCGTGCAGAGTGGAGAATGATTTTCCTTGGACTCTGCAGACAAGGGAATCTGCCAATAGCCCTTGGTTAAATCCAGTGTCGTAAAAAATTGAGTGGTGCCTAACCAGTCCAGGAGTTCATCAAGCCGGGGCATGGGGTAGGCATCAAACCGTGACACCTTGTCCACCTTGTAGGTAGACGACACAGAACCATATAGACCCACCTTTCTTCATGACCAGAACTATGGGGCTACACCAAGCTCTGTGTGACTCTTCTATTACTCCCATTTTCAGCATCTCTGCCAATTCCTTCTGAACAATTTGCTGTTTATGTTCAGCTCAATTCATCTCTGTCCTTCACCAGGCTCATTGGAGAAGTGATTTCAGCCTCTCGCCATCCTCTAAGGAGGTTGAGGTGATATACCTGTGTGGCTCTTCCCCTGCCGATGTTGACTTCATAGTCATTATTGCCAACCCATGGTGTGACCAAGAATGGATGTGTATGTGTGTTGCAGTGCTGGTGGCCGGCGGGCTGCTACTCCATGCTCCCTCTGCCCCCATGGCCAGGTGCTCCTCTGCTAGCGTGACTGCAGTCTCCACTCTCATCGTGGCATATCCCCTGGCAGCCCCTCCACAGTCCTCCCCATCATCTGACTGGCCCAGAACTGCAGTTAATGATACTTCGAGGAGAGGCCCAAACGATCCAGCACAGCGCTGTGAATTTCCCTAAAGCTACCTCGGTACGTTGGTGGTAGGCTCAGAGACGCCGTGGGAGACCCTCCAGACAGCAGTGGAAGCAGCCACCGCGCCTACTCAGTGGCAAGCCACTGACATGCCTCTGCTGTGGCCTGGAAGGTCTCCAAAAAGACCTGCAGGTTGTTGCCCTCCGCCATCCGGTGCATCGGGGTGGCTCCATCCACCCTCTCCAACACCTGCGTCTGCCGCTAAGCTTGCTCACGGTGCATCAGCATTTGAGCCAGGAGCTGAAGCAGCTGCGTGGACTAAGGGCTGGACATCGAGCCTGGATTTGGGCACCACTGTGAATGGTTCAATCCCGACACGGCATTAATTGGCTGTTTTGCCACTTTTATTTAGGCGCACACACACAGAATGGTTCAGCACCAAACATCTCTGGCATGGTCAGCTTTTCAGCTGAACCCACAATTCTCTCTTGTCTCTGTCCCCAGTGACACTAAAAAGGGAAGAGAGATTATCAGCCTGACTACCTCCACCTGGCCCTCAGCCTCCATGGCACTGCCCTTTGAACCCACTGCACCACCGTCCCACTGCAGCAGAGCTAAAGACCACACCCCTGCCACACACAGATTACAGTTTGCTGCTTAGCTTGTGTGGGAGTTTGAGAAAAACCAGTTTTTAACTGGGAGTGAGTCTGAAGTGCAATGGGATGTGCTGAGGAAAAACTTTGAGTTTCTTTGTGTTTATCCAAGTTAATATAACCACATGTTTTAAGAGGATGTTCCTTTTCTTTCCCTTCTGCCTTAGAGGGAATGTTTTCTTCCTGCAGTTGCAGGGTCCTGATCCTGGTGGTAGTCAAACAGTAGACACTTGTCTTTGTGTGTAGGTTTCCAGTAAACGTCAGTGTTGAGGCTTCCAACCTCTGCAGTGCACAGAGCACGTTCTAAAACAAAAGTCTTTGTATCTACTCCGATGAACTTTGTGTTTCTATCCACTGAGATGATGTGAACAGTGAAGGCTTCGCCTTCTTGAGTTTTGATTGTGACTTAGGAGTAATCCTTATATCTGTACCAGTGGGTAGCTGCTATCCCTTTGATAGAGCCAAGATCTTTACTTTCCACTGCCTCCATGGCTACAGTGGATCTAAAAGAAAGGGTGCAAATCTGATCAGGGTCAAAGCTGGTTCTGTTGTGTAAGGAGCTGTCTCACTACGGCTGGTCTCTGGCAGCTCCACTGCCTCCACAGGCCCAGTAACATTACTTACTAACAGTTGGGAAAGGTATGGATATTCTGTATTTAAGTAGAAGTATAGATACTAGTGTTAAAAATTACTCCTGTAAAAGTTGAAGTACTCATTCAACTTCTTTACTCAAGTAAAAGTAAAAAAGTACAGACTCTGAAATATGCTCAGTGTAAGAAAGCAAAAGATAAGCTTTGGAGGAAATTTGAAGCTAACTGAGCCTCACAGTGTTACCATAATGATTCAGCTTAAATCAGAAGAAAGAGAAGGAAAATTAAATTCACCAGGTGGGGAACCCTAAAATCAGTTGTTGTGGCTCAGTGTGGGGAAAGAATCATAACTCACAATTATTTTTATTAAGAGCTCCAGTAGATTTTCTTCTTCACTGCTCTCTGTGGATGTACACACCTGAATTCAACAAGGTGGAAGCAGATGGTTCACGAGTTCATCCTCTACGTCAGTGTTTTCCAACCTTTTGGAGCCACGGTAGATATTTCACATTACAAAAATCCCACGGCACACCACCAAACAAAAATATCACAAAAAGGACATTGATAAGATTTCCCTGCATAACAGTCAGAGCAGAATTGGCTCAGTTTGTCCCCAGTGTACCTTTTGTGCTTTCTCCTGACCACTGCTCATGCTAGGGCCTTCATCTAGCTCGGAGTTTTCTCCAGGACCAAGGTCAGACTGACTACTTTTTCACATATTTATCTATTGCTATGTACTGTCCTCCCGTGACTCATGCCAGTCGCTTACTAATCTAATCAGGTGGACCCAGATAGTCTTCCATGGCACACCTGGTCACAGTACACTCACAGTACACTGTTGTTTATCCTGTCTTTTTTCTAGTTCATATAAAGTTGGTATGAAGGTGGAATTCAGTGAATGAATATCAGCATCATCAGCTAAAATGTATATGAATCTCTGCTGCACATGATGTACGCTAACTGTGACCATGAACCCACTGCCACTGTTCTTTAATTTGAACCCATCACAGTGCAGTGAACTAACCTGTTTATCTGACACTAACCTGCAGAGGATTTTCATGCAGCCTTTAAATAACACAGTTAGTCTGCCTCAGTTTGAGTTTTTTCATATTGTGAAACAAAACAAATCAGTGTCACATGTACAGACCCATTTAAAAACAAGGGCTTACATGCAGTCTTTGCATTTATAGTTTATTAAATACCACTGAGCAGCCCTTTAAAGCTAACCCTATTTTTCTTCATCTCTGAGTAAAGTTAGCCCTCATTCTTCTCTCTCCTTGTGAAGACAACACAAACAGTTTGTGAGTTTGCTGATAGAAAAGCTGCATTTGAAATGACCTGCTACTTAAAAAGCATCAGTCACTTTATGCTTGCCTTCTGTAGGGCTAGCTACACTGCCACTTTAACCCCTGGCTTTGGCACATGTCATCTGTTTTCATGCAACATCCCCTGGTGTTTAGGCTCAAATCGGTTCGATGTATGAAGGCCCACAGCAACGAAATAATAACTTAGAATTCATTAAGCCTAAGGTAACCAGCCTGTTTTGAAAATGTAATCAGAATCAGAATCAGAATACTTTATTGATCCCTGGGGGAAATTATTTTTTGTTACAGTGCTCCATTATAAACCAACATTAAGACAAGACAGACAATACACTAACTAAGAATAGTACAATATATATATACATACATACATACATACATACATACATACATACATACATAAGTCACTCATAAATAAATAGCATGTGTAGTTGTAGCAGCAAACAGTGTGTTAAGTGGATGCGTTGTACAGGGAGATGGCCACAGGCAGGAATGATTTCCTGTGTCGTTCAGTGGTGCTTTTCAGTAATCTCAGTCTCTCACTGAACGAGCTCCTGTGACTGACCAGCATGTCATGGAGTGGGTGGGAGGTGTTATCCAACATTGTCTTTATCTTGGACAGCATCCGCCTCTCCGACACCACCTTGAGGGAGTCCAGCTCCATCCCCACAACATTACTGGCCTTACGGATCAGTTTATTGAGTCTGTTGGCATCTGCTGCCCTCAGCCTGCTCCCCCAGCATGCAACAGCATAGAGGATCGCACTGGCCACAACAGACTCATAGAAAATCCTGAGCATTTTCTGGCAGATGTTGAAGGACCTCAGTCGCCTCAAAAAATAGAGACGACTCTGGCCCTTCCTGTAAAGTGCTGTGGTGTTTTTAGCCCAGTCCAGTTTATTGTCAATGTGTACTCCAAGGACTACAAAGTACAGATATTTGTTTGAAAATGTAGGAAGTAAAAGTACAAAGTTATCAGAACTACTGAAGTAAAGTACACATACCTGAAAATTCTGCTAAAGTACAGTAATGAAATATTTTTACTTAGTTACTTTCCACGTCTGCTTACTACTAATTAGCAGTGTTAATTGTCATTCATGTTAATGTTACTAACCTATACAAAGTTCAGTGTTGAACGCGTTAGAATGCAAACATAAGGTTACAATAATGTAGAGCTGGGCGATAGAACGATAACGATATGTATTGCGAAATAACTTTTTCTCGATAGAAAAATTAGACTATTGCGATAGACCTCGCCGCTCTTGTCCTCTTAAAAAAAAAAAAGAACAGCCAATCCAAATTAAGTAGCGCAGAGCCGAACCAATCACAGCCGCAGCGTCACGTCACGTGACTTGTTACGTACAGCACAAGTGCCAAGCCGCACATGTGTATTTGTTTGGGAAGCAGCCAGCCACCGTGCCGCCCGGTAATGGAGGAAATGAGTGCGCCGACTAGAGAAACATCAACCGAGAGCGTGACCGAAGGTTACCGAAGAGAAAACAGATGATGGTTCCAACGCCGGAGAGATTGTCGAATGGAAGAGCCATAGAAGTTCCGTAGTGTAAAAGTATTTCGGCTATTTCAAGTCTGACAAAAAACAGAGCACTGTAAATTGTGCCGAAAGCAAGTCTGGAAATACAATAAACTGGTGCATGCTCAATCTCTTTGATATTGACAAAAGTTAGTCAGTTTCGTCTGTTCTTCTGTAAAACAAACTAAGATTTATTTTTAGAATTAATATTTTGTTTCTAAGTGGAATTGACAGTTTAGTCTGTTTTGTTTGTTCTATTTTGAAACTTAAACGCTTTAGCGGCTGCCTTTTGTGTAGTTTGCAATATTTGCCTTTATTTATCTGAAAAAGTCTCATGTTCCTTAAGTACATCTACCCTGTTGAACTTATTATGGGAAATAAATATTTAAATAAAAACAAGCTGCTGATTATTTCACATTTTACTTGTGAGCAACGGCACATTTAAATCTTACAAATATAGTTATTTGGCTTATATCGTGATAGATATCGTTATCACCTGAAATGAAAAAAACATATCGTGATATGAAAAAATCTTATATCGCCCAGCTCTACAATAATGCACTTCAGTCTACGGTCTGAGCACAGTGATGAGTTGGTGAGTGCTGTTGACTTATTCCAAGTGTCACTGGTAGCAATGGGTACTACAGATACACTATTAATGTAACTGAACTCCTGGTTGTGGTTACACTGTGAAATCTGAGCGATGAATCTTGCACATTCAGTTCAGCAACTTTCTAACATGTTTTTGGTCGATATGTGTTACCGACAGGCCATGGGACGTCTTTCAAGACCGACTGCCACAACTGTTACTGCTTTGCTGGTGAGACCGTCTGCTCCACTAAAGAGTGTCTCAGCTCTGGATACACAGATGACAGTCATCGACACTTTACTGGTTAGTGTTTCAATAGAGTTTGGACATTTCTGATAATGAACTACAGGTTAATCCATCCATCCATCCATACTCATCCGCTTTATCCGGGGCCGGGTCGGGGGGGCAGCAGCCTAAGCAGAGAAGCCCAGACCTCCCTCTCCCCAGCCACCTCCTCCAGCTTATCCGGGGGAACACCAAGGCGTTCCCAGGCCAGCCGAGAGATATAATCTCTCCAGCGTGTCCTGGGTTTGCCCCGGGGCCTCCTCCCGGTGGGACATGCCTGGAACACCTCATCCAGGAGGCGCCCAGGAGGCATCCTTGTCAGATGCCCGAACCACCTCAGCTGGCTCCTTTCGATGTGGAGGAGCAGCAGCTCTACTCTGAGCCACTCCCGGATGGCTGCACAGGTGGTGATCAGTTGACAGCTCAGCCCCTCTCTTTACCCGAGTGTCCAGAACATATGGTCGCAGGTCTGGTGATACAATTACAAAATCGATCATCGACCTACGGCCTAGAGCGTCCTGCTGCCACGTCCACTTATGGACACTCTTATGTTTGAACATGGTGTTCGTTATGGCCAAACTGTGATTTGCACAGAAGTCCAATAACAAAGAACTGCTTGGGTTCATGTCAGGGAGGCCATTCCTCCCAATCACACCCCTCCAGGTCTCTCTGTCGTTACCCACGTGAGCATTGAAGTCTCCCAGAAAGACAACAGAGTTTCCAGGTGGAGCACCTTCCAGCACCCCACCCAGGGACTCTAAGTAGGCTGGGTACTCTGAACTGCCACTCGGCGCATAAGCGCAGATGACAGTCAGGACCCGTTCCCCGACCCTAAGGCACAGGGAACAAACCCTCTCATCCACCGGGAAGAACCCTAATATACCGGCAAAAAGCCGAGGGGATATTAGAATACCACCCCAGCCCGCTGCCTCTCACCAGGAGCAACTCCAGACTGAGACAGAGTCCAGCCCCTCTCCAGGAGACTGGTTCCAGAGCCCAAGCCATGCGTAGAGGTGAGCCCGACTATATCTAGCCGGTACCTCTCAACCTCACGCACTAACTCAGGCTCCTTCCCCACCAGAGAGGTGACATTCCATGTCCCTATTGCCAGTCTTGGCAGCCGGGGATCAGTCCGCCAGGGCCTCCAATGCACCCGACCCCTATGGCGCCTCCTGTGGGTGGTGGGCCTGCGGGAGGATGGGCCCATGTCCCCTTTTCGGGTTGTGCCCGGCCGGGCCCCATGGACTAAGGCCCGGCCACCAGACACTCGCCCTCGGGCACCCTCCCCAGGCCTGGCTCCAGGGCGGGGCCCCGGTAACCCTATCCAGGGCAGGGTAAACTGTTCCCTCGATGTTTTTCTCATAAGGGTCTTCTGAATCGCTCTTTGTCTGGTCCCTCACCCAGGACCAATTTGCCAGCCCCCAGACAACATAGCCCCTGGGATCCGTGGGACAGACAAACCCCTCCACCATGGTATGGTAGCGATTCACAGAGAGGCAGGTTAATGCAATATTATTTTATTAAATATAAGAGATAAAAGTGGCTTTTGTTGGTTATTAAAACATGTTAGACATGTACGATGGATTATCCCCAAATTCAGTGTTGAAGAAAAGAAAAATCACACTTGTCCAAGAATATTCCACGCAGTAACATCCAGAGCCCAACAGGAAGCCGATGTCAAAGCACAAAACTAAACAAAGGTTTAAAATACCACTTTTTTAGCCTTGAAAAGTTTGCAATTTACAGCCTTATAAAAGCCTCTTCATAACTGTTGTGGCTTCTGACTATTTTTCACCACAAAAATTCTGCACACCTGAATGGGCATCATGTGGCTTGAAGGAAAAAAAGACAATAAAAATAATTAAATACAATTCCTATGAACTGCCTCACTTACTGCTTGTACATTTATAAAATTATGACATTTATTTCCATCTGAACTTCATCAGGTATACCTGGACTATATATTCCCAATAAATGTGTGCTACAGTGCTTCTGGAAAGTATTGTAATGTTGTAGCCTTATTTCAACATGAATTAAATTCACTTTTCACCAAAATAATTAAAGAGATAAGGGTTGTTTTTAGAGGTGTTTAACATTTAAGAACATTACTAATTATTTGCAAGAGCCAAACTGAGTGACATTCACTTTTGACATGCACCTCAGGTGCATCGGCCCAACCAGGGGGCTCTCTAACTGGTGGGGAGGTTGTCATATCTTTGCAGGTGGTCTCCTCACTACAGGAGCTCACTCTGCAGGTGGGGGAGAGATATAGGAGAGGTGGAGAATGAACTCAACCTGGGTGTCTATTGTCTTGTGTAATTTGGGAGATGATTGGATGATGGGGTGGGTGCAGTTTTCTCTGGGGTGGAGTCGGGTGGGCTGCCCCGGACTCTGTGGGGCTGGGCGGTGCTGCTGCTGCGGGCCCCGGTCTGGATGGGCCTGGGCCCCCTTGCCCTGGTGGGTTCCAGAGTGTGAGGGTGCCTACTGGGGTCAGCGGGGGAGCTGGCCCCAGGGAGGGGCCGCTTGCCCCTCCCTTTCTTCCCTCCCCATCCTCAGCTGCCTCCCTATTCCCGCTCTACCACACCCACCCACACACGCAGGGCTTGGGGTGCAGGTATGTCACCAAGGTGCAGGGGGGGCACTCCCCCTCTGTCCCCTTCTGGCTGCCTGTGCCTCAATTTTATTCTGCAGCCTAGACATCTACATTACTCACACTCTCACATAACACATACATATAGGGCCTTGGGGGTGGGCACATTTTACAGCATCCAGAGGATGGTCGGTGTACTCCAACCCACCTCTGGCGCTGGTGCCCTACCCTCAATTTTAAATGCATGTAGACACTAAGGGTTTTCGGGAGGAGCTGTGCTGCTCTCTGAGAGGAAGCTAGTACCATGCTCTCCTGAGTTTTAAATGCACTTTAGAACAGCACACAGCAACATTACATATGAGCGGGCGTAGGGAGGTTTGAGGTCTTCACTCACCCCGGTTCTGTTAGCCGTCAGGGCTGGGGGGCTGGGAGGAGGTGCTGGCCGTCAGACTGGGGTCTGGGATGCGGGGCCTCCCTGCTACTGCAGATAAGGAGGTGGTCCGCTTGCCTCCACCCCAGAGAGAAGGGTTACATCTCCTGGGTTTAGGTGCGGCTTGCCCCTCTGAGGGCGGGGGTACCTGGACCTGGGATATAGAGTATGTTTGGGGAGTGCGACTGTCTGTGCAGTGTCTATTTGTGTCTGTCTACACGTTGGGTGAGTGCCGAGTATTTGGTTGTGTATATGGGGTGGGAATGCACGTCTGTGTCCGTGTGTGCCTGTTCGCAAACCTTTGGAACACAAGCATGCTGATCCACACAGGTGTGCACACAGGTGTACACACGGGTGTTCACAGATGCGGACTACAGCTTTCTTGGCTGCTGTCTCAAAGCACATTGTGCGCTGTCTATCTTGCGTGCTGCACAATATCGTTTAATATTTAGTATCTACTGTTATCTACTGCTAGCTAGTTTATTGTGATGGTGCTGTTTTTATTATGTTGCTCTTTTTGTTTGCTTTCTCTTCTGTTTTTTATTTTTCTCCATACAGGTGACCCAGGTGTTTTGTTTGTTTTTTTCTTTCTTCCCCCCCTTCTCACCGTCTCTTCTCCCCTCTGGTTTTCTTTCTCTCCCTCTCTTTCTTTCATTCTTTCTCCCTGTCCTATCCCCCAGTCATGTCTGTCCCGTTTGTAGGAACTGAAAATAAAATAAATTCATAATTATAATAAAGGTCAATCAAATGGACCAATATGGCAAGGCCATGATGATCCACTTGGTAAAATAAATCCGCTTGGCATCTTTCTTGGCCTTAAGACAACAATTCTGATGGCTAAAGATCCAAACGGGACACAAAAAAAGGAAAGAAAAAAAAAGAGATATGGGTTTATGATTAGATTGCTAAAATTGCATCCGGTGGGTTAAAAAGCAAGGCATGGACAGAACTAAACCCCAGTATTCTGAGATGTTTGCCTCTACTTTGGAGAGTATGATGGATTAGAATACAACCCTAACAGGTTATTTTCCTTAAAGCAAATTGTTTCTTTTAGCTTTCTGTTAACTCTTGGTTGTATATAAGTCACGCTTCTCAGTGAAATAGTGGTTTCTGTCTCCCTCTGCCCTCCCCTAGGTCTTCCCTGTAGCTGCCAGGACCGCTTTGTTCCAGTGTGTGCCTCTAATGGGCGGACATATCCCAGTGCCTGCGTTGCTCGATGTATGGGATTCAAGGACAGTCAGTTTGTCTTTGGCCCGTGCCACCTCAGTAAACCATGTGCCAGCAAACCCTGCCAGAGAAACCAGAGGTGGGTTCAGTACATTTTACTTGCTCTCTGTCCTTGTCCCAACTAGGGATGGGAATTGATACGAATTTTGGAATTCTGATTCCATTATCAACATCACTTATCAATTCAATTCCTTATCGATTCTCTTGTCGGTTCTATCAAGGTCAAGGTAACTTTATTTATACCCAAAGACAAGGTAAATTTGCTTTACAGAAAAATGACAGCATTTGGCATCCCTTTAAAAAAACACACATACCTAGTAAATATATAAAGCTCACTGTGGCACATATATAGTAATTTTAATATTTCGAATCAAAAACAGTTCCTATTTAATTCAGTGACAGCAACAGGGACAAAGCTATTTTTATAACGCTTTGTCCTGCATCTCGGAAATAGAAACCTCCGTCCTGAGGAAAGAAGCTGAAATTCACCCCTTAGAGGATGGGAACCATTTTTAAGGATTGATAAAGCCATCCTCTGTACCTGCTTAGAATACAGGGAGGCTAAACAAGACTGTGGCTCACCTATCAGACGACTATTTGGGTGGTCTTTAGGTCGGCTTCACCACTAGAAGACATTATATTCATGCAAATTAACTGCATGCTGTGTGGTCAAATGTTTGTGCATGTTGGAAGTTGTCACGGTGGGCTGCGCTGGGGTATTTTGTGAATGGGCCCAAAAGCAGATGCAGAGAGGTATAGCTGGTTTCAACACAAAGTGAGCCTTTATTCAGGCTGAAGGCAGCTGCAAACATGAAACTATAAACAAACTATGACTGACTGTGAAAACTGATGAGTATTCACAAAACAGGAACTCCAGCAACACTTGAGGGAAGATGAACAACTTTAATAATAGACCAACGCGTTTCGGCTTGTGGCCTTCATCAGGGTCATGCAGTACCTTACATTACTTCGAAACATATTGCAAATGCAGGACTCAAACTGCAGGACTCTGAAGGGTTATGATTAAAGTGGATTTATTTACAGAGTGACACCTGGTGCTTTATACAGTGGCTAAGGGGAAAGGGCTCTAGGGAATCGAGGAAAGGGAAACACGTCCAAAAGCTCTTCACCAAGACAGTCACCCACAGGTCCAACTCGCAATCTATGCTGACGCTCACTCACGACACACTCGCTCGAGTGTCCAGTCACAATGGGACTAGAGAGGTAAGGTTTGAGCTGGAAGACAACATGCATGTGCATATTGCGAGTTAACTTCAGACAGGCAGAAACAGGGTTAGGAGGGTTGAGAGCCAGTTTTCTAGAATCTTTCCAGATTCTACTAGCCCTCTGCTGGGCTAATGGGGAGGTCAAGGGTCCGATGTCGGTCTGCCAGCTGCTTGTTCTGTTCCTTGGTTGGAAGGAGAGCGGCTCAGGTGGCCCTCCATAGGCAGCAAAACCTGCGCAGATGATGAATGTAAGGGACTGAAGCCACGGTCAAAGATGATGTCCAAAGGATCCCATGGAGCCGGAAGATGTGGTTCGTGAAGAGTTGGGCTGTAGGGAGTTTAGATAAGGCCACAAAGTGAGCCACTTTAGAAAAGCAATCAACGATAGTCAAAATTACCGTGTTCCTGGCATAGGGAGGTAGACCGGTCACGAAGTCAAGGGCAATGTGTGACCACGGTCGTACAGGGGTTGGCAAAAGTTGAAGCAGGCCAATGGGGGGAGAGCTCTTTGACTTGTTTTGAGGTAGTGCTGGCAGAAACATACTACCTTGTGTCCTTGGCCAGCGGTGTTCACCAGAAGAGGTGTTAAAGGAAGGAGATAGTTTGGTGAATCCCTGGACGGCAGGTGAACTTGGTATTATCTGTCCAGTGGAGTACCTGAGGCCGGACAGAGGATGAAACATAAAGTCTCTTGGTGGGCCGGGTACAGGGTGAGGTTCCAACCACTGAGCCTCCCAAATAGCTGATTTGGTCTCCCAGGTCACCGCTCCCATGATGCAGGTACGTGGGAGAATCCAGGATTCTTGGGAGTGTCTTCAGAGGTCGAGAATTGCCGGGAGAGCCCGTCGGGCTTTATGTTGCGTGAACAAGGCCTGTAAGTGTTGGAAAAGTTGAAACAGGTGAAAAACAGAGCCCACGTGGCTTGTCGGGCGTTTAGCCAATTGGCGGACTGCAGATAGGCAGGTTCTTATGATCGGTCCAGACGATGAATGTTTTTGAAGTTCCTTCGAGCCAGTGCCGCCACTCCTGCAAGACAAGCATTACGGCTAGGAGTTCCCAGGTCCCCTACTTCATAGTTATGTTCTGCAGGAGTAACAGTAGTAAGCACAGGGGTGGAGCTTACCTTCATGGTCTTTCTAGCGCACAGCTCCCACCCCAGGGTCGGAGGCATCCTCCTCCATGATGAACTGGCGTGTTAGGTCCAGTAGTGATAGGATAGGAGTAGAGACGAAGGGTTTCTTGAGGTGGTTAAAGGCAGTCTGAGCTAACTGGTCCCACTGAAACAATACTGTGGCAGAAATCAAGTGAGCGAGAGGCAAGGCAATTCTTCTAATGTCCCGGATGAAACAGTGATAGAAATGAGTGAATCCTACGAAGCACTGGAGTTGTTTTCAATTAGAAGGCTTGGGCCAGTCAAATACTACTTGAACTTTAACCGGATCAGGCTTGAGATTCCCCTGCTCAATGATGTAATCCAGGAAAGAGACCGTTTTCACATGGAATTCACAATTCTTCCCTTTTACAAACAATTTGTTCTCCAACCCGAATGGCATCACCAAGTAATCAAAGCAGTTCGTGTGACAATCATCTCCTCACCCAGAGATGTAATCTTTCCTCCGGTCAATATTGGGATCACGTTGCTGGAGCCAGGGATA
>NC_141352.1:772500-792500 GCF_057382095.1 Aulonocara sp. 'chitande type north' Nkhata Bay | reverse complement strand
CTTGATTACTGTAACAGCATCTTTACAGGTCTACCTAAAAAATCAGTCAGACAACTACAGCTCATTCAGAACTCTGCTGCTTGAGTCCTCACTAAGACCAAAAAAGTGGACCACATCAGTCCAGCTCTGAGGTCTTTACACTGGCTGCCTGTCCGTCAGAGGATAGACTTTAAAGTTCTGATGCTGGCCTATAAAGCTCTGAATGGTTTAGGACCAAAATACATCAATGACCTCCTGACCCAGTATGAACCTTCCAGATCCCTCAGGTCATCTGGATCCGGTCTTTTATCAGTTCCCAGAGTCAGAACCAGACACGGAGAAGCTGCATTCAGCTTTTATGCTCCTTATATCTGAAACAAACTCCCAGAAAGCCTCAGATCAGCTGAAACACTCAGTTTATTTAAATCCAGGTTGAAGACTCACCTGTTCTCAGCTGCATTTGAATAAAGCACCAAATCCACACTTTAAGCTTAAATTTCAAAACTTACATTTAACTACTGATTTTATCTACTGTTCTGATTTTATCTGTTTTGATTTTATATACTGTTGTTTGTTTGTTTGTTTGTTAATTAGTTAGTTAGTTTATTTGCTTGTTTTATTCAATTTTAAATCATGCTTTTTATTTGTTCTTGTTTCTAATGTCTCTGTAAAGCACTTTGAATCACCTTGTTGTTGAATTGTGCTATACAAATAAACTTGCCTTGCCTTGAAAAACCTTCAGTCGGCTGCAACAAAAGTGGACAGGGACTAGAAAGAGGGAGCACATTTCTCCCATTTTGGCTTCTCTTCACTGGCTCCCTGTGAATCTCATCTTAAAGACCTGGTAGTATTCTATCACCCCAACTGAGCAGGTCAGTCTCAGAGCGCTGGGGTGTTTGTAAACCGTAAACAGGGCATTGAAAAGTGGAACTGTTTGGATTCAGGAGACAGACAGTATCTCTACTTTTAAGATTAGGTTTAAAACTTTGCTTTTTGATAAAGCATATAGTTAGGGCTGGATCAGGTGACCCTGAATCCTCTTAGTGCATCATGAGGAGCCCCCAGCAGCCTAGGCCTACTGCAGCCTAACTGTTCTTTTCACTCACTCTGCATTGAATAATTAGTTACCAATCATTTCTGGCACTCTTCGACAGTGTGTCTTTTGTCATGTCTGCACTTTCATAAAGACGCTGACTGTAATGACAGCTGGGGTGGACAAGGCTAAGCATCAGCCTTTCAAATGAATTTAAAGTCTATCTGGGTCTTTGGTTGATTAATAGGCTGGTGTGGAAAAATGCTGCCACTCCTCCTATTCTGACAGTTGTTATGATTTGGAGTGTTGATTCATTTAAACTAACATAATCATCCTGCTGCAACCAGGTTTCTGTAAGGCAGAGTAAATCCATTTGTTGATCAATTATTAAGTCATGTACTAACAGAGACTTGGAGGAGAGAGACCTAATATTTAATAATCCACATTTCACTGGGTTTTTTTTGTAAACATATTTATTGAGGGCAGCACGGTGGCACGGTGGTTAGCACTGTTGCCTCACAGCAAGAAGGTCCTGAGTTCAATTCCACCATCAGGCCGGGGTCTTTCTGTGTGGAGTTTGCATGTTCTCCCCGTGTTTGCGTGGGTTCTCTCCGGGTACTCCGGCTTCCTCCCACCGTCCAAAGACATGCAGCTTGTGGGGATAGGTTAATTGGATAATCCAAATTGCCACTAGGTGTGAATGTGCGAGTGAATGTGAGTGTGAATGGTTGTCTGTCCCTATGTGTTAGCCCTGCGACAGACTGGCGACCTGTCCAGGGTGTACCCCGCCTTTCGCCCTATGACAGCTGGGATAGGCTCCAGCGCCCCCCGCGACCCTGAAAAGGATAAGCGGATGGATATTTATTGAATTTTGTATTCATAAACATCCAACACTTTAAACACCTTGAATATGTGGCAGTAAGAAAGCACTAAGAAAGCAAGACATTCAAAAAACAAATTAAAAAAAATACTAAGGGAAATTAAAAAAATAAAATAAAAAACAAAAAAAAAGTACAGGATAGTCTATACTGTATACATTCCCAAATTTAGTTGCATATTTTCATTACATTATCCTCTCTCTCCAGTTCCTCAACATCCCCAGTCTTTAATAGCTCCAGGATCATTTTCCAAATGTCAAAAACTTCTGATGATCTTTTCCTAACCACATAGGTCAGTTTCTCAGGAACTAAACTTGATGACACACTGTTTAACCATTGGTCAAAAGAGGGGCCACCAACATTCTTCCAGCATATTGCAATGCAACATTTGGCCTGGAGTAAGAAAAGGTCAACCATCTTTCTGTCTGAGCTAAATTACAGTCATCTTAATAAATGCCTAAAATACAGATGTTGGGACTTAATGGGACAGGGTGATCTGAGAAATATATTTTAACACTGAGCACTAAAACTTTTGAATCTTTTCACACTCCCACAAAGAGTGGTACAATGGACCCTTGTGATCAGTACACTTATAACATATGTCCACTATATTAGGATAAAACATTAAAACATTTTTTCAATTTCTACCCACAGCAAGAAAACGTATTTAGAAAACTAAAACATTGTGGCCCTCAGCTGAGCAGCCCAATAATACCATTCTAGGTTTGGCAACTGTAGCCCTCCTCTATCATAGGGCACGTAGAGGAGAGAGAGTCGAAGTCTTGGCTTCCTGTTGTTACAGAAAAAATTAGAGAGAAGCTTTCTGTTTTTTGGGAAAAAAGAAGGTGGCGGGGCTAGTGGAACTGATTGAAAAGCATATAGGAATTTGGGTAATATGGTCATCTTTTTTATGTTTATTCTTCCCAGTATAGATATAGGCAATGTTGTCCATCTGTTGATCTCTTCCCCCAATTCTGCTACCATGGGTTCGTAGTTGGTTGAACTAAGTTTGCTTATAGTTGGAGTTATTATGATGCCCAAGTATCGAAATCCTTATGCAGCATTCACAAATGGGTGGGATACTAATGGTTTTCTCCTCTCATTACCATTTAAAAATATAATTGATGATTTTTCTCTGTTCACCTTGAATCCCGAGATTGTACCAAGTTGATTAATCAATTCCAAGAGAGCAGGTATTGTTTCTGCAAGCTGTGATAGAAACAAAATAGTATCATCAGCATACATTGCTATCTTGTGTTCAATATCCATGGTCTTAATGCTGTGAATTGAGGTGTGTGATCTAACCACTATCGCCAGTGGTTCCATGTCTAAAACGAAAAGGTGAAATTGGTGACCCTTGTCTCGTACCTCGAAACAATTCAAAAGGGTGAGAGATGAAGTTATTAGTAGATATCATTGCAGTAGTATCAACAAGTATTATTTTGACCCATCCACAAAAATGTTCACCAAATCCAAACCGTTTAAGCACCTCGAGCATATAGGGCCATTCCACTCGGTCAAATGCTTTTTCTGCATCGAGAGATAAGATTGCATTGTCAGGGAACTCTTCACAGGCATGAATTATATTAAGAACTCTCCTCACATTGTGAAACCCCTGTCGGCTTTGCACAAAACCATTTTGGTCCGTATGTGTAATGGCAGGTAGTATCCTTTCTAGTCTCATTGCTAAAACGTTTGCTATAATCTTTGCATCGGAATTTAAAAGTGATATGGGTCTGTATGAACCTTGTTCAGGGGCCTCTTTGCCTGGCTTTAGAATAAGAGTGATCAGAGCATTTCGTAATGAAGCAGGGAGACTCCCTGTTTTAAAGGATTCCAAATACACATCTACCAATTGACTATGTGCACGTTAGCATATGCTACTTCCGGTGTGGAAACTCCTGTGGGGAGCTTTGTTTCCGGTGTCCTATTCGCACCTGGTTTACGGCCCAAAACAAGTTAAGCAAATGAATGAATCAAGCGGCGATTTACATTTCTATAGATGTCTCAGGCATTTACCCAACATATCTGTAAATGATGTTCATCGACTTGTTGATATGTTTTCCCCGCGCCTCAGAGCAAAAGAGAAAAGGGATTCAAATGTTATATTTCTCAGCTGTCCCTTGTTTATCGCGGGTGTTATGTTCTAAAAATAACCAGCGAGAGGTGAAATCAAGTAGCCAATTTTATTTTTTGATGGTGCAAAACGTTTGGTGGACATCGTGGACATACAGTACTGCACTTCAGAGTCACACTGTTAGCATCGATGCAGCGATTCTGTACTGTACAGGAGAGACATCACGGAGGAGATCGTCTGCAGCAATCAGGACGCAGGACACAATGTGACGTAAAAATAAGCAAACTTGCACTAAAAAAATCTGTGAAACAGCGAGGTGAAAGGTGAACCGCGTTATAGCGAGGGACCGCTGTAATTTTTAAGCTAAGTCACAACATACCCTTCGTACATACTAATGTATAGAAACCGTTACCAGCAATCATTCATTTTTGTGTGGCTTTTTTCACGGTTTGTTAACATGCTGTGTAGGTGTGTACTTGACTAGCTGATCTCGACATAACGGGAAACATCTGGTTTGACTATTCTTCACCTGTAGTTTGAATGCTGAACATTTGCCTGTTTAATTCATAAGACCAGTCACTACACAGAGATGTGCTTCTGAATGTGGACGATGTGTCTTCTGCTGCAGTGATGCAGTTCTGCTTGTGTTGAGTGATGTAAAAAACTGATCGATCTAAACTCTTTAAACGTCAAAATTGATCATTAGATTTTTTATGACACAGCAGCGGTGAGTGTTCCCACCTTCTCTTTGTAACTTAACGCGATCTTTCCGTTTTCGAGTTTTGGACATGATTTTGGAGGATATCGTCGCAGTAGCGATTGACTGCAAAGTAAAGCTACCGGAAATGTACAACCCCACATCCGGTCTCAAACCAGGAAGTTAGCATTTTCTCGTGCACAGGGTCAATGGGGCTATTATTTTCTCTTTAAATAGTTTATAAATATCTATCGGGAGCCCATCTGGGCCAGCTGTTTTACGTCCTTTCATGCTTGTGATGGCATTAGAGACATCATTCAGATCCAAATCCTTCTCCAAAGCAATTTTTGTATCTTCAGAAATACAAGGGATGGTCAGGCCATCAAGGAAACTCTGCGTTCAGAGTCAAGTAAGCCATCTGAATTATATAGCAATTTATAATATCAGTGATTCCTGAGATTAGGGACAAAACAGGTTTTAATTTTCTAAAATATATTTTTTGTTTTTTCAAAAACATATTTACTAGGGGTGCAACGATACACAAAATTCACGGTTCGGTTCGATACTTTGGTGTCACGGTTCGATATTTTTTCGATACAAAAAAAATGTTCATGCCTTTTTAATTTGTCATTTATTAAAATTATAAATATATATTTTAACTCAAAAGTACAGTTTTTAAATTTAACCCTAACCCTTGTGCGTGTTTTTTATTTTGACAGCGAATGCGCACCTGCGGACCACTTATGTGCAGCCCTGGTTATTTAGCTCGTCATATTGCAGCCACAGAAATTATTTTGTCCATGAAACCATAAAGCTGCACTTTCTTTTTGCCTTATAGTCTGATTTGTCATAACTTCTCCGTTTTGCAGTAAGCTTTTCTTTGGCTGTCACTTCTTCACCCTGACCTGTCTTATTTGGCTCAGCAGAACTGAAATATATATCCTGCTGCTTTTACACACGGACTCACATAAGCTCAGCGATTCTCTGCGCGATCAACCTCTCACATGTTTAAGCTTGCTGCGGGAGATTTCACTTGTCATGTTTGCATAGTAAGCTAACGATTGATAAGACGATGTCAGAGGAATTGGTGCACAAATTATCATCACTCACAGATCAGTGCTGTCGCTCTCTATACACAGTTTGCGCGATTGCAAAGTGAAAGCAAAAAACAAGCGCAAATTCAAACGCGATTTCAATATGTCACATATTGACAGTGGCTCACCGATGCCAATGACATAATTACCCAGCTACATTTCTGAAAGAATGCAAAAGCATTGACATATATTTTTCCTACAATAGCCCGACGGGCAGGGAAGAGATAGATTTTGGTAGCCCGACTGGAAAGATCGCTAGCTCCGGGACGTCGGGCTAGCGATATTGCGAGCCCTGTATCTGATTGAGGAATCACTCATCTTTGGAAAAGAGAGTTTATTACAGAGAAATGTCTCTTTCAAAATAAAAGCTCTACTATACGCTTCTTCTGGGATATATTCTCAGCAGCATATTAAACATATCAGGTCCCCATAAGGAGAATCCTGTGCTAACGGCTGTCTAAATGACTCGGGTAAAGTTTGTAGCATGCTTGCTTGTTTTTTTTGTCTGCTTCCACTTGTCTTTGCACTAGGATGCTGTCGGAGTAAATGTGCAGTCATATTCGTTGTGTTCCCACTAGTGCTTTCAGGTTAATCTGAAATGACGTTAACGCCACAACACGGCAAATCTCCGTTAACGAGCTACCGCGGATCGCCCTGTGCGTGGGGCTGGACGGCCAACACGTTAACGAGCTAACTGCGCTAACACACTAGCTCCCACCCATGTAATTGAGCATTGTGTGGCACATCCAACATACTGTTTTACTTTAGTCCATGACTCGCTTACCTTCAGGGTCATACTTCACATAAAAACCAAAATAGTTCCAAACGCCAGATCTGAATGAGGGTGGGGGAGGTTCAGTTTGCCATGTTGCAAAGAGAGCTTAACTTCTGTCTCGCTAGCTTGCCCTGCGCTCTTCCTTCTGACTATGCTGTCTGTGTTGAGCGCTCAGTGGATCTGCGCTGGACAGTGCAGCCTAGGCGGAGTAGTCGAACGCAGATTCACTGAGCGCTCAACACAGACAGCATCGTCAGAAGGAAAGTTGATAAAATAAATTACAAATGTTGTATTGTTCGATAGATATGCGTACCGAACCGAAAGCATTGTATCGAACGGTTCAATATCGATACGAATATCGTTGCACCCCTAATATTTACATATAATTGTTACACAAAGTTTTGGCTGTCTCACCATGTTTTGGTCTCCCATTTTTTAATAATTTATGCTTTTGCTGGAGAAGTGCAAGGTTTTTGTCAACACCATCAGACACAAAGAAATGCAAAAATATATATTTTAAATTAAGTTGTTTCAGCAATTTTGACTATTAGCAGGTTCTCTGTTCTACTGTTTATGCACATATGTTTTCAAACTAATTATACCACGTTTAAAAGTTAGATTGTTTTGGCTTTTTATTATTAGAGTTACAGTCATACATATTTTCAGAAGCTTGTATTTAATCTCTATAAGTCGTGGCTAACACCGCTAGCATGAGACACGAGCGTGATGCTACCGGGATTCCAGCTGCTGCGGGCGGACAGGACGAGAGAGAGCGGTAAGAGGAAAGGAGGGGGAGTGGCAGCGTTTGTGAACGACAGATGGTGTAACCCTGGGCACATCACTGTGAAAGAACAACTCTGCAGCAGAGACATTGAGCTGTTAGCTGTTAGCATGCGTCCGTACTACCTGCCCCGGGAGTTCTCGCATGTTATCGCGATAACAGCGTTGTCCCCCCCTCGGCCAACGCAGATGCAGCCTGTGACTCTCTCCACTCTGTGGTCAGCAGACTGCAAACACAATCACCGAGAGCCCTTCTCATAATATCAGGGGACTTCAATCATGCCTCACTGGACTCCACACTGCCCACCTTCACCCAGTATGTGACCTGCCCAACCAGAGACAATAAAACACTGGACTTACTGTATGCCAATGCAGAAGAGGCATACAGTTCATCACCTCTCCCTCCCCTGGGCAGATCTGACCACAACCTGGTGCACCTTGTCCCTGTGTATGAGCCCTTAGTGCGCAGGGAGCCACCAGCCACCCGCACAGTACAGAGATGGTCAGAGGAGAGCGAGGAGGCTCTTAAGGATTGTTTTGAGTCAACTGTGTGGGAGGTGATCTGTGACGACCACGGAGAGGACATCGACAGCCTTACTACATGCATTACTGACTCACCCACCCCCACTACTGCTGTTCCACCTCTGACACCTCAGACACTTCACACCTCCTCTATTCACCCTGCTCACTCCTCCCCACCCCCAACAACAGCATCCAATACACACTCAACACAAGGCTCCAGCCTGCCTCTCTCAACCACCCAGGTTAGGAGGCAACTGAGGAGGAAAGGAAAGCTGTGGGTCCAGATGGCATCAGCTCAAGAGTGGTCAGGTCCTGTGCAGACCAACTGTGTGGGGTGATGGAGCACCTCTTCAACCTGAGCCTGAGGCTGGGAAGAGTCCCACAGCTCTTGAAAACCTCCTGTGTTGTACCAGTGCCAAAGACATTCCCTATTCCGAGCAGGGTAAACTGTTCCCTCGATGTTTTTCTCATAAGGGTCTTCTGAATCGCTCTTTGTCTGGTCCCTCACCCAGGACCAATTTGCCATGGGAGACCCTACCAGGAGGCAAAAGCCCCCAGACAACATAGCCCCTGGAATCCCTGGGACACACAAACCTTCCACCATGGTAAGGTAGCGATTCACGAAGACGGCCCTGGTGGTTGCATTTGTTTGATTTCTATTTATTGAGAAGTAGAGATCCATGTTTTCTCCTATGAATTTTATGAAGTCAGAATCTTGTAACCAAATTTTAGGGTGTAAGCGCCAGTTAAAATAGTGTTTGTTCACTTGTACAACATTATAAAATAGCGAGACTGGGGCATGATCTGACAGAACAATACTACCGTGAATACTGTCAGTTACACTAGGTAACAACGATGAGGAGATAATAATCTATTTGAGAGTGGGTTTTAAATGTTGAAGAGTAGCATGAGCATTCCGTTCTGGTAGGACTTTCAGAGATTCAAATCTTCTATGTATCGAAGTAGTTTCTTTCTTGTTTGAGAATGTGAGGTATCTGTCCCTGACGAGCGATCAGTCTTTGGGCCCAAGGTACAATTTAACCCTTTACAGCCGATCGGAGCGGGCACGCTCTGTTTTGCGTAACTATTTTTAAATCCCGGTAGCTCTGCAACCACGTAAGCTAGCGCAATAATTTTTTTTGCATATGAAACTGGAGGAGTTGTACTTACATCTTATGCCATCAGCTTGTCCTCGGTCACAGTTTCCTTCCACATATAGCTTTGCAAAAACTGCATAAAAATCACTTGCAGCAACAAAAACATGATATTCCAGAAACACGCTTCGCCGATCCAATCAGCTGTTTGTAACACTTCCTACGTCCATCAGCGTGAACTATCACATGACCGCATGACCTGCCCGAAACCGGAAGTGACGTCATTTTGCGGAAATGTAGTTTTTTTTTTACCATCGTACCTCATGAGCTTATACTTGTGTTTTTAAAAGTTTTGTTTGACTTCATGACTTTCTGTGTCGTTTCTGGGATGCTTAGGACTCATATTGCACTGCTGGAAATAGTTTATTGTGATGCATATGCTGTTATTTTGCAAATTTGCACTATAATATTTATTTTCGTTTTTCCTGCAGTATATAAAAATTGGTGTATTTCAAAAATAAAACTATGAAGACACTTAAAATAAATTTCCTGTGGTGGGAAACTAGTTTGTGCAACTTTTTTGTATTTACAGTTTTGAGGGATAAGCCTCTTAAATTTCTCTAACTAGAAATATATGTTAAAAAAACAAAAACGATTTTCAATTTTTTTGTAGTTTATTGCACTTTTTTGCAATTTATGTAATTACTATGCACCTAATGCAGACATATTATTAAAGTTTGGGCTATAATGGTTGTATTGATGTATAGCAACTTGAAATGCTCCCAAAAATGGCTCCACAGCATGTAAAAATATAATATAAGCTCTGGCGGACTTGGTTCTATGGTAGGTCTTAAAGGGTTAAGTCACCTGCCAATATGATCTTACCAGGAAGGGTGGCCATTAACAAAAACACATTCTCAAAGAACAATGGGTTGTCATCATTGGGGCCGTAGACATTAAACAAATTTATATTTCCTTTCAAGAAGGTACCCTGGACCACCAAAAATCTACCCGCACTGTCATAAATAGTGTTATTTACCTGAAAAGGCACTGAGTTGTGAATTAACACTATAACCCCTCTAGAATGAGATGGGAAACAGGACGCTAGTACTTTGCATGGCCATCTCCTTTGTACTTTCACCAAGTTGTTTCTGAGTCGATGGGTCTCCTGGATAAAAACGATTGAGGACTTCAGATGCTAAAGCCTGGTAATAACCTGCTTTAGCTTAGTCACTTTTACCATCCCCCTTACATTCCAAGAAGTAAATTTAAACTTCTTATTTGGAAGCACCTCATGTTTTGAGGAGTATTGAAAAAACAAACACAAAGCTGAAAATCTGCCATAAACAAATCTCCTTAGCTATCACCCCGAACCAGACAGCCCTCCCTCCTGTGCACTCACCGATCCAGTGTAAATAAGGGAGCAGTTAGACCAAACCAAGCAATCTTAAAAGAACAAAATACAACTAACAAGTTCTTCATGTCTCCCAGCGATAGTAAATATTTTCACGAAAATGTATATCTGAAATGTTCATTGGAGTCTCTTCTGCAGCTTATAACACAAGTGAAGAACCGATTACTTCTTGGGACAAAAGTTTATTTGTGAGGAGAGCTACCTGTTTAACAAGTGCATCAGACTTGTTTTTCTCTGAGTTAACTGTGTCTTCTACGTTGCTAATTCGCACTTCTGCTTCATCCATGCGTGCCAAGAAGTCCTGCCTGCACGTGCCTGTTAACGTCCTGTATGGCTTCCAGCACCACATCAATTTTCGTGGAAAAGTCATTTCTGATCTCGTGGAGAATCTGAATGACATCCATGTTGTGTGCCGTTCCAGTATTTTCGCCTACGTGTGGCTCAGGTCTAGCATCATCTGCTGAGTTAGCTTGACTACTAGCATACGATACATCGTCTTCCCCATTTGGAGAAGGGTTAGTTTTAATTTTAGTGCCTTCTTCGCTGGCATATTTTTGCATGATATTATACTAAATGGCCACAGGTGGTAAATTTCACTGTTCGTGGAGTAAAAGTATAATTCTAAGGCTTTTATGCCGGGAGCTCACCAAAAGCCATATGTTTAGCCACGCCCCCGACATTTCACTGTTTTACTCTTTGGTTTGGTGTTGTTCTGTACTCTATTCTTTTTTACTCATAACTAAAAGAAGTTTAGTTATTGTTGTTTTTTTGAATTTGCAAAATCTTCTTGTTGATTGATCGAAGATGACTCACAGTTTTGTCCATTTGAAATGATTTCAAAAACACAACAAAGGTACATTTTAGTTTTGTCTAGTGCTTTTTATCAGACTAACAGTACCTTAAACATAGCTTTTGTTTGTATGTATGTATAGTACAAAAAGAAGACAATCAAATACACTTCCCATAATGTAAATAGTGCCTGGTGTGTTCTGTCCTCAGGAAGGCTGCAGAAAGCCAAAACAAGTCTGTGGCCATAATGGCGAAACCTACAACACGGTGTGTGGCGCCTATTCTGACCGTGTCACTGTGGACTATGAGGCCCCCTGCAGAGCTGTGGGAGCTGTCTCTGACGTGGCCCCTGACTCAGCCTGCAGTTTGGTTTCATGTCCAAGTCTGTCCACTCCAGGCTGCCACCCTGTCACTCCACCAGGTGAGTGGAGTAGCACCATACATGAAAAGGTTAACTGGGGTCAGCCAGCAGATAAAATTACACCGTGTACATGACATTTATGTAGCGTCATGGGCAGTACGGTGGTACAGTAGTGAGGACTGGTTCCTGGCAGGGCCTTTCTATGTGGAGAGCGCGTGTTCACCCTGTGCCTGCATGATGACTGCAGCTCCCTCAGGCCAGGACATGCATTTTAGGTTAACTGGTGATTCTAAGTTGACTGTGGATGTGAGGTAAAGTGGTTAAAAATGTCTGAAACACTTTTAACTGTCAGTACAAGTAGGATAGTGTCACATAAAGACGTTGCATTTTATTATAATATGTTCTCTGAACTTTATCCAGGAGCCTGTTGTCCCATATGTGCCAGCATCCTGCAGATCCTCTGGAGCAAAGAGCGAATGAACACGTTCTCAAAGGTATGGACGGTTCACAGCTGTTTGTTTGTTTAGGTAACAAATCCACTGTCCAGTATGATATGTTTATGAATGATTTATGCTGATGACAAAGGGAGTTTCAAAGTACTATTTTCTTTAATCAGTGTTGTTAGGTTTGACTTATAGGTAGGGTATGAAAGCTAGAGCAGGTAAAATCAATATTGACCAGTTTTCATGGTGATGTGTCGTAACAACCAGTACAATCCACACATTCAAAGAAATCAGACATACATGTCCATAAGTTATGTGTAAGAATGAGAAATGACACATGTAAAATGAAGAAAGGGAGGTGCAAAAAGGCGTGGAAAGTTATGACACCAGCTGAAATCTGTCAGTAAATAGAAAGCAGTCCTGCAAACTAATAGAAGCTGATTCAGTCCCCACTGATGGCCTATAAAACGCTGTCTCATTACCGAGATGTACACCAGAAACATTTCATAATAGATAAAACCGTGAGCTCTCTCAAGATATTCACATCCTTATTTTTCAAAACATACTGAAAGCACTGTTTAGAGAAGAACTACTGAAGGTTCCAGTGGGCACTGTTGGGACCACAATCCCAAAGCATCCACTATAAACTGGCTACAACCAGGCGCTGCCCTTAAGATTTCAGGTAGAGGAGTAACAAGAATGATCAAAAGGGTTGTGCAAGAGCCAAGGACGACTTGTGGAGGGCTACAGAAGGACCTGGAATCAGCAGGTACAACTGTTTCAAAGAAAACAATAAGCAATTCACTCAGCCGCCTGTATGCACACTCACCATGCAACATGCCATTGTTTAAGAAAAAGTATGTTGAAGTCCGTTTAAAGTTTGATGAAATTTGCCTGTGAAGTACTGGGAGACTATGGTCTGGTCAGATGAGACCAAGATTGAACTCTTTGGATGCTACGTCATGTTTGGAGGGAAAGGGTACTGCATATCGCCCCAGAAACACCATACCCAAACTGAAATTTGGTGCTGGGAACATCATAGTGTCGGGCTGTTTTTTCTCTATACACCACTGGCATTCTTCATGTAATTGAATGAAGGATGAATGGGAAAATGTACCAACACATTCTTGATAAAAATCTGCTGCCAAGATGATGAAGATGAAAAGAGGGTCGTTGCTGCAACAAGACAATGATCCCAAACAAACAGCCAAAGGAAGGAAGCTAAAGCTGCTGGAAGGGCCCAGTCACCTGACCTGAATCTGTGGAAAGTGCTAAAGCTAAGAGTTCATACAAGGGGCCCACAAAAGCTTCAGGGTCTGAAGACTGACGGCCAAAATCAGGAGGACAATAAATGTTCCCCATGTGGATCAAATAAGCAAGTTCAGTACTTTGTGTCTGTGTCATTTCTCATTAATATGCCACTTAATTGGATTTCTCCGTGGATTGGATGGGTTGTTAAACACACCTGGTGAGAATTCAATAGCGCCTTTAGAGATAGATTTACTTACAAAATTTGTGATGTGTTATTCCCACACAGGGATGCTGTGTGAGACTTTGTCTGAGCCGCTCTAGCATTGTCCTCTATGGGCAAGGGAGATGGAGGAGGCTGTGCTTATGACATTCATGGGAGAACTGTAAATCCTGTCTTGATGAGACTGACCCTGGATGAACGAGAAGGATGGTGGCTACATTTTGATGTATATATTATACCAGCGGTCCCCAACCCCCGGGCCTTGGACCGGTACCGGTCCGTGAGTCGTTTGGTACCGGGCCGCGAGAGTTGAGGCTCAGGTGTGAAATGTCTGGTTTTCAGGGTTTTATCGGTTTTCAGCGTTATTTTGTTATCGTTTTTATCGTTAACTCGGTTTTCCTGGGGCTTTTCACGTGTGTTATGAATAAATCTTTTTTTTTTGGTACCAGTACTAGTTTTATTTTGTTGTATTTATCCGCGACACCTTAAAGGCCGGTCCATGAAAATATTGTCGGGCATAAACCGGTCCGTGGCGCAAAAAAGGTTGGAGACCGCTGAATTATACCATCAAACCCATAAATATTTGGACAGAGACAGTTTATGTTTTTTTTATTTTGGTTGTGTACATTACCACAATGAATTTGAAATGAAGCAACTCAGGTGCAGTTGAAGAGCTTTCAGCTTTAAGTCAGTGCAACTGCCTAAAACTGTGAGGACCCAAAGCATTCTTCTAATGCAGTCTCTTCATTTTAGGAGCTCAGAGTTGGACAGATTGGTGCAGTGTGCAGCACTGTAGCCTCACCTGAGTTCAGTTCCACCATCAGCCTTTCTGTGTGGAGACTGCATGTTCTCACTGTGATGGCGTGGGTTCTCCGGGTACTCTGGCTTCCTTCCACAGTCCAAAGAAGTGCAGTTAGTGGGGTTAGGTTAACTGGTAAATCTAAAGTACCCATAGGTACGAATGTGAGTGCGAATGAAAGACCAGACAAAGAGCGATTCAGAAGAACACCATGGGAACCGTTCACCCTGCCTGAGATAGGGTTACCAGGCCTCGCCCTAGAGCCAGGCCGGCAGAGGGTGCCCGAGGGCGAGCATCTGCTGACTGTAGAAGTAATATTCATCCAGGAAGGTCTTTTCATTGGCCTTCAGGTCAACGGTGATCCAGGGTTTCTTACTGGGAAAACAGACATACAGTCCTAGTTGGGAGGATGTATCCTCACAGAAATGTGTATGGTCAGTGATGCAGTCTGTGCTGCTGTTGATGTCTTCCCCATATGGATCATCCCAGTCTGTCGCATCCAAGCAGTGCTGCAGGGTCTGGCTGGCATCCTGACTCCACCTCCTCACAGACTTGGTGGAAACAGGAAGTCTTTGAACACATCAACATGCATACATCCTGTGCGTTCTCAGAGGTTTATTCATTTTACAGACTGCTGGGAGGTTGTCAGAGTCAATCATCACAAACGTCTCAGGGTGTTTACACTGTAGGTCAGCTACAGTCGTGTGGAAGAGGTCACACAGAGGTCATCAGCTGATGCTGGTACATAAACACCAGTCAATAAGCTGAGGGTGTACTGAGTGATCAGCACTAGGTTACTCTATAAAATTGTCTTTCTTTTCCCAAGCACATCAAAATAGTTTACAACATAACAGGTTACACATCACACCACAGACAACGTCTCTATAAAAGCATGATTGGGAATCCTAACATCCAGAAAATATAGATCGATATGTAGAAAAAATCAAACCCAGACACTCAGAGGGAGCCATGCCTGCCTGGATTACTTCATGTCAGAGGAAGAGCACAGCCCAAATGTGAGTGAGGGAGACAGTGATGTGGAGCTGCTGATGGATGTCCTGATCATAAATCAGTAAATGTTGTGGTGTGATGAGGCTGTAGTAACCTGTGCTTTACCCAAGCACAGGTTACTACACTGGAACGGTCACCACACAGTCTCTTGTGTTATAAAGTGCTTCACAAACCTGAACATTACGGCTAACAGCTGTAGATTTTCCTGTTTCAGTGAAGCTAGCCCAACAACAAAGAGCCACTTAGTGTTTAACACAGTGACAGTGGACAGGTTACCAACATAGGACTCATAGTTGCAGCTGGGGGCGGCACAAACGCGACCCCCTCAGTAGCTGGCTAACATAAACTGATGTACTGACCCAACCAACCAATCTGGTGGCATCACGCTCTGTACTGACACAACATGGTGCTGAACATGTTCTGTAACCTTTCATTTTAAGCACTTTGGTTTTTAAATCCAGGCAGACAGACAGAGTGAAGTCTTTTTTTCATGTAAATGAACTACTGCTGTCAGCGTTAATCTCGTTACAATGACGTTAACGCCATAACCGCATTAACGTAGCAAATCTCCATTAGTGTCAACGTGTTAGCGCGGTGACGCGTTAGCGCTGTGCAGCCCCACAAAGGGGAGATTTGCTGCGTTAATGTGGTTATGGCGTTAACGTCATTTTAACTAGATTAACACTGACAGCGCTACTAGAAATGCATCGATTTCTGTAGTAAGCTCAATGCTGTCATTATATTTGTGTCAGTGTTTTCCAGTAAAGACAGATACTGTGGTGCTGTGCTGGGAGCATTTGTTGCCCTCATTAAAGTGTCACTGACCTGTTGTATGAAAGTTGGACAGCAACATGAATGTAATGCTGTGTGTCGCTGCGTGCAGCTGAACAAGAAGCAGCCGGTGACGGTCCACGATGTCCTTCAGATCCTGCGGCCTCACATCTCAGTGCCGCAGTGCGATGTTTTCGGCTACCTGAGTATTGACCACCTGCTGGTGGTCATCATCGCCCCAATGGACCAGCAGCCAACACCTCTGCAGGTAACAAACACCATCGTGCACACACACAGATATAGTCTGTTATATCTGTTGTTCTGCACACGCTTATGTGTTCTTTACTTTGATGAGAATGTGTGAACATTGTGTTCACAGTGTTTGCAGTGAAAGGCTACACTTTAGCTGTGTGACGTTCCCCTGAATGAATTAATAGCATGCATTTGTGTGTGTTGCTGTCACATGATCTTTTAATCACGTGTTCTGTTCGGCAGTCGTGACGAGCGCAGTTCAGGTCTCAATGCTTTGCTGTGCCAAACACATTGTTTCCCCAAGAAGAGCAGCTTTGGCGCTCTGTAGGCTTTATTGGATTTATTTATGTTATATTATTATCTGTGTGGATGCTGCAGTCGACGGGGTGAAGGCTGAGGGGAACGTTGGAGATGAACCAAACACATCAGGTCTCCAACTTTATTTCGTTACGGGACCAGTTGATCAAATCCATAATAATCCATCCTTTAGGTTTTAGAGAACAAGACTGAGGAAATCTTTGAGGGTTAGAGTTAGACGAAACTAGACAAAGACATAGAAGCAGCAGCAGGGAAGATAAGGGAGGGAGAGGGTGAAAGATGGGCCCTCCTCCTCCGAGAGCCAGAGAGTCATGAAGCATGTAGTTAGGCCTGGATAGTTGAGGTTCAGTGGGATTAGGCCTCCCCATGCAGTATTTCTACCCAACTCACCTTTTTCACTCACTATGTGTTTATGTGTGTTTCGTGACTGAGTAAAGATGGCGCCAGTGTGTGCGGCAGGCCGTCCTCGTCTCTGTTGTCAATCTCTTTTCCTTGATATTTGTTTATTATTTGTTATCTTTCTGGCACTATGCCCCCCAGATGGTTATGCATTAATCACCTATGACGGGGATACTTTGTTAAATCTTTGTTTCCCCCCCTATGCTGGGTTGGATCAAGGCTGGAATTTGGGAGATGCTACCTTTCCACGTATCATCTCTTCTACTGGTTCATACGGTTCCCCTCTCTGCTCCCCGCCTCAGAAGCGCTATAGGAAGTGGGGCAAACGGAGTGGGTTTCAGGTTCGCTTAAAGGCTTACCTTAAAGCATCAGCTGCAGCTAATTCCCTCACCACTGCGGGGATTATACGACTTCCATCTGCTCGGGATCCATCATCCTTCAGGCTGCTCAACCATCGCTGGATCTGTCCGGTTGGTAAACAAGCCTGTCCGGTTTCTCCGGTAGTCTCTCTGCCTGTTCGTGTTTGGATTGGGTCCCCCAGTGATGGTGTACGGCTCAGGCATTTAAGCCGGCTAAGACGTGCTTCCAGCAGAGATAAGATGCCGATCTCTCGGATGGCTTTATTAAACGCAAGATCGCTGGTGAATAAAACCTTCATCTTAAATGACCTCTTCCTCTCCTCTCGGCTTGATGCTCAGTTATTGACTGAAACTTGGATTCATCCTGGTGAGTCCTCTTCTTTTTCAGAGCTACTACCCCCGGACTGTGTAGTCTTCAGTTCACCGAGGCCTTCGGGAAGAGGTGGAGGCGTGGCCTCTGTTTTTAAAAACAAACTTAAAGTTCGGCAACTGCCCTCTCCTACCTATTCTAGTTTTGAGGTTCAGCTTGTGGAGCTTGCCGGACCCCCAACGATTCTATGTGCTGTGATTTATCGACCACCTAAATATAATAGGTCTTTTATTTGTGAATTTGCTGACTTCTTAGGTTCATTTTTATTAAGTTATGACCAAGCTCTTATCACTGGAGATTTTAACATACATATTTGTTGTGCTGATGACCCCCTAGCCAAGGATTTTCTTGCCCTAATTGACTCTTTTAACCTTACACAGTGGGTCAGGGAACCAACTCATCTTAAAGGTCATACCTTGGATTTGGTCCTCCCATATGCTTTGGATATTTGTACTATGGACATTGATAATACTGGTATTTCTGACCATTTTTTGGTTATGTTTGATGTTGAGCTATGTGCAATTGATTTAAATTCTAAAGGCTGTCATCGCCCTGTACGTATCATTAACTCTGAGACTGTGGCTAACTGCATTACGGCCTTTCTAAACTTTGCCTTTTTTGATCCAGACTTCACTGATACAAACTGTTACACACTTCCATTGGTTGATGATTTTGCCAACGCTATGCTATCCACCTGTTGTTCCATCTTAGATACTGTGGCCCCTATAAAGATGCAAACGTCCCAGAACTTCTCATCAACCATGGCTAAATGACACTATACGAGCCTTACGTCGTATTGAGACTAATAGCCACAACGCCCGAATGTTATTCAAAATTTTTAATTCAGTGATAAATCCCTGTCCGGACTCTTCGAGCTCGGCCTCTCAGGCTGTCTGTGAGCAATTTCTTAATCCCGCTTGTACCATAGGCCTACTAGTACAAGTGGAAATACACTAAAAATTACCTCCAAGTGTTCAATACTGAGTATTGTAAAACAACTGATTGACATCAAAATTTAAACAGGAAGCAGGATAAAGTCTGCTTACAATTATCTCTCATAAAGTTATTTTTAGCTGCTTTAACCATTTACAGCTTTTCACATGTTAATGACTTAGTTAATGATCTAACTAGCATAGCAACAGCATTTCAGGGACATGCAACAACTGTACCCACACTCCGCACATCACGTGTCTGATTAGCCACATTGTTACACCCCGGCCTAGGCAACCGGAGTGCAACACGAAAAAAGTAAAAATAAAGAAAAAAAAACACACACAAAAAAACCCCACTAAAGCTCACCACCAAAATCCCGAAACGAAAGTATCGACAAATCTATTTACAACAAACTATTTATTTATAACAAAACACCAAACTATTTACAACACGGGGGAGATCGCGACCATGACACACTGAAACAGGGTTTAAATACATAGAGGGAGCAATCAGGAAAATGGACAACAGGAGGGAAACACAGCTGGGGCAAATTAGAACTGACGAGACAGGGAAACGTAAACTGAAAACACTAAGATAACACAGACTTTCAAAGTACACAGGAAACACATAACAGTCACGCCAAAAACAACACACTGACAACACCGAAACGTAACAGTTCCCCCCACCCAAAAATCAAACATGTAACCCCAAGTGAAATGTTTGATCAAAAGCGGATGAAGGCTGGTGGAGGCTGGAGCGGTCCCACGGACCCTCCAGCAGACGACGAAGGCTGGAGCGGTCCCTCGGACCCTCCAGCGAAGGCGGATGAAGGCTGACGAAGTTGATGAAGGCTGGAGCGGTCCCACTGACCCTCCAGCGACGACGATGAAGGCTGACGAAGTTGATGAAGGCTGGAGCGGTCCCACTGACCCTCCAGCGACGACGATGAAGGCTGGAGCGGTCCCACGGACCCTCCAGCAGACGACGAAGGCTGGAGCGGTCCCTCGGACCCTCCAGCGAAGGCGGATGAAGGCCGGAGCGGTCCCTCGGACCCTCCAGCGAAGGCGAATGAAGGCCGGAGCGGTCCCACGGACCCTCCAGCAGACGACAAAGGCTGGGGCGGTCCCCGGACCCCCCAGCGAAGGCAATCCCGGACGAGTCCCCATATGTTACACCCTAGCCTAAGCAACTGGCGTGCAACGCAGGAAAATAAAAATAAGGAAAAAACACACGACAAAAAAACCCACTAAGGCTCTCCACCAAATTCCCAAAACGGAAGTGTCTCAAAACGAAAGTATTGACAAAACCCATTTACAGCTATTTACAACAAACTATTTATTTATAACAAAACACCAAACTATTTACAACACGGGGGAGATCG
>NC_141352.1:705000-767500 GCF_057382095.1 Aulonocara sp. 'chitande type north' Nkhata Bay | reverse complement strand
TTTAGCTTAATTACCCGTAAGAGTCATCAGTTAGCTAGTTAATCTTAACTTTAGCTAGATAAACCGGCTAATATCTTTGTTAGCTAATTTGTCAAGTCTTGAGTTTAAAACTCAGTTAAATGACCTTTTTTGTTGTTCTAGTTCACTAGAATCTGCAAAACGTATATTTGATGACTGCATACATGATATATGAGCATAGCATGTAAAGATTAAAAAAGGCTAATGCTAGGAGAATGCTAAATGGTTTTTCTTCAAGCTTTCTTCAAATGGGCAGACAATGTTTTTCATTCATTGTAGGATAAAGACAATCATCTTCATTGTTACTACATTGTATTCAAAAAGGAAAAGAGATTGTAATTTAAGATAAGATAAGATAAGATAGAACTTTATTAATCCCTCGGGTGGGTTCCTCTGGGAAATTCGACTTCCAAAAAAAGCACAGCAACGACCAAAGTTACAGTTACAGAACTGTTATATATATATATACACACACACACACACACACACACACATATAAATACAGAGACAAATATAAATAAAATATACAAAGGGGATAAATAGAATAAATAGGAATAAAAAATAAAAAAAAAAGTGTATAGTGTAACATGTTCTGAGAGGCTAGCTTCTTACTTTGGGCAGCTAGTTAGCTAGGTTTGCTGGGTAAATAGCTGCTGTATTGTGAGATGAATGTTTATGCGCCATGTTCAAGTTAACTTCCCTTCAGGAAAAGGAATTTTAAGCTTTTAATGTTAAGGCCTATTTGGAATGGGCTAGAGTAATCAATGTACTCAGCAGAGATGGTTTCTGTAATTAAAAAAAATGGCATGACCTCTCAGTCTCTGTTACTATTCATTATTCCTTTTACCAAATTGTTGTCTTATCTGTTTTCTTGAATGGGTTTGACTCCAAAGATACCGTAAATTAAAATTTGAGGAAATATGAAAGAGCAGTACCACCTCTTACAGTGAATGTGTTTGCAGAGTAGCCTGAAGGCTGGAAAGAAATAACACAACCTCTATGTCATTTGCTGCAAAAGTGATCAAATCTGCACTGACAGCATTTCCAGACCTCTCTAAATAGTGAACAGCGCAGTGAAAGATCGGTCGTTCATATTTAACCCACTGAGGTTCAGGATTTATGTGTTTATGTTAGATAAACACATAAATCCTCAGAGAAAAAGGCAGAATCCAACAGTCCAGCTGCAGGTGGGCCGCGGTGGGTAGATCGGTAGATCGTGCGCAGGTTTAAGCTGGTCCATTGAAACCACCTCCTGCCGACCCCCGAAGTCCAAAATGAAATGCTTGTGGCCTGGTTTAAGAACTCTATATGGGCCATCAAGGGAGGTTGATGGGCATCGTGCCTGCAAACCAAGAAGAGTCCAACGACCTCGGAACAAAAACGTCGGCCAGGCAGTGGTGCACTGGGCCAGGAACAGAAAAGGAGCCTCCTGAGGAACGGAGAGACGGCACAGAGGTATCGAAACACAGAGGGGGGCTCTCAGGCAAAAATTCTCCAGGAACTCGGAGGGGCTGCCCAAGAACGAGTTCGGCCGGAGAAACTCAGAGGTCCTCCTTAACCGCGCAGTGCAACCCCAAACAAAACCCAGGAAAGACAGTCGACTGAGTTGCCGCCCGTTAAGGAAGATTGGAGCACGGCCTTGAGTGACCGGTGAAACCGCTCGCACATTCTGTTAGCAGGTGGGTGGTATAGTATAGTGCGGTGGACCTTGACCCCCAGGCCGTCAGCCATGGCAGACCAAAGCTCCAAAATGAACTGGTGGCCCCTGTCCAAGGTAATGTCAGCGGGGGGGGGGGGGGGGCAAAATACGAAACCCACGTTGACACAAATGCCCTGGCCACCACCTCCGCCGTCGTGGATACCAGGGGAACCGCCTCCGGCCACCTGGTCGTGCGATCCACCACAGTCAAGGTGCGTGAAACCCTGTGACTGCAGAAGAGGGCCGACCAAATCGACATGCACATGGTCGAAATGCCTACCAGGGACGTGGAAAGGTTCGAGGGGTGGCTAAGTGTGTCTATGGATCGTCGAGTGTTGGCATGGAACGCATGCCACAGCCCAGCTCATCACAGATTTCCGCAGGCCTGGCCAAATGAACCTGGCGTTGACCAGCTTGACTGAACCCCGTACACCCGGATGAGAGAGGGCATGGATGGAGTCGAAAACACGATGGTGCCACAAACGTGGAATGATAGGGCGTGGGTGACCGGTAGAAACGTCGCACAACAAACGCGGACTGCCATCCCACACCGACGTGCCCTCCAGCACAAGGCCTGTCTGCGCGGACCAAAGGGCAAGGGCGTCCGGGTCGGTGCTCTGCTCAGCGGCCATGGCAGCGTACTCGACACTGACATACACGGGAGAAAGCAACATGTGGGGCAAAGGCCTTTCCAGCGGTGCCGTCGTGTAGTGATTCCCACTGTCAGCGCCAGATCTGCCGCTCCGGGGGAGGCAGGTGGAGGTGCTGTCGGCAGGTCCGTAGCAGGGAGCGGTAATCCCTCACTGCCAGAAACAGGGAGTTGATGAGGCTGGCCCCCACGGCCACAGGCAACTGTCAGAGGAAGAGATGGATGAAGAGCAATCCCCCATCATCTGAGACGAGCAAGGACAACATGCTCTCCATGAGTTCCAGAGCCATCACCCCATACAGGCCCGAGAGCTCCCTCGGCATCAGAGAAGGTGTATCGCCGAAGCAGCAGGTCCTTAAGGGCGACATATTTCCTGTGTGCAGGTGGGTCCCGGAGGAGGGTCATTGCACGGTGGGTGGCTAACAGGTCAAGCGAGGCCACCACATGATGAAACTTTGTGTCGTCATCTGAGATGCCGCAAAGAGCAAACTGAGCCTCCACGTGAACGAACCATGATGGGGGATCGTGGAGCCAAAAGTCCGGCAACTTGAGCACTACGGCAGGAGGCAGAGGGCCAGCGGTCACTGGTGCATCCAGGGCGAGGCCAGCATCATCCATGGCCTGCAACATGTCCAAATCTAGGGTCACCAATGTGGAGCTATGGTACAAACGACACAGGAGCTCTAACTTTCCACTCCGACTTTATTCATCACCACACATCAACTGAACACATCATGCCACACAACAACACAAAACCCTTACTCTCAACTCACTTGCGAGTGGAGACCCAAGTGGGACGCCACAATGTGATAATTGTCCCATTATCCTAAAGTAGACATGAACCTCGTTTTGCACTATCTAATGGTACTTATTGAAACTGCAGAGGCGTGTGGTGATTTTTATAGAAAGCCTAACAGCACCACCACCACCGCCACACATACACACACACGCGCACGTAGATCACACAAGCAAAAACACGTTCCTGCACTATTTAACAAGATTAACTGGATTAGATTAAAGCATGTCACAGCCAAACGTGAGTACAGGGACAGGGTGGAGCAACAGTTTGACAACCCTCGGAGTATGTGGCAGGGACTAAACACGATCACAGACTTTAGAGGGAAAACCAGCACACCGCAGACCACGGCCTCTCTGTGTGAGGATCTAAACGTATTCTACGCTAGATTCGACACAGCGAACACCATGAGACCGGACAGTGTGCGCACCGCGGATGACGTCAGTGCGCACACTGTGTCTGAGGAGGATGTGCGGAGGTGCTTCAGGAAGGTGAACGCACGCAAAGCTACTGGTCCGGACGGGATTCCCGGCCGCATCCTCAAGTCATGCGCGGATCAGCTGGCTGGAGTGTTCACGCACATCTTCAACCTTTCCCTCTCTCTGTCTGTAGTCCCAGCCTGCTTCAAAATGGCCACCGTCGTCCCTGTACCCAAATCCTCCACCATCTCCTCATTGAACGACTGGCGACCTGTAGCCCTGACCCCCATCGTAAGCAAATGCTTCGAGAAGCTGGTCAGGGACTTCATCTGCTCTGCACTACCCGACTCACTGGACCCTCTACAGTTCGCATACCGCCACAACAGGTCCACTGATGATGCCATAGCCCTGACACTACACACTGCCCTGTCACACCTGGAGAAGAGAGACACGTATGTGAGGATGCTGTTTGTAGATTACAGCTCAGCATTCAATACCATCGTTCCCTCGAAGCTGGACAGGAAACTGCAGGATCTAGGACTGAGCAGCTCCCTCTGCAGCTGGATCCTTAGCTTCCTGTCTGACAGACGCCAGGTGGTCAGACTGGGCAGCATCACCTCATCCCCCATCACACTGAACACTGGTGCTCCACAGGGGTGTGTACTGAGCCCTCTCCTGTACTCACTCTACACCTACGACTGCACAGCCACTAACAGCTCCAACATCATTGTGAAGTTTGCGGACGACACTACAGTGGTGGGTCTTATCACCAACAGTGATGAGACGGCTTACAGGGAGGAGGTCAGCGCCCTGACCCACTGGTGTCAAGACAACCATCTCACCCTCAACGTCGCAAAGACAAAGGAGTTGATAGTGGACTTCCGGAGGTGCAGAGAAGTACACACCCCCATCACCATCAACGGCGCTGCTGTGGAGAGAGTGAGCAGCTTCCGGTTCCTTGGAGTACATCTGGCTGAGGATCTTACGTGGTCAGTACACACAAACAAAACAGTGAAGAAGGCGCAGCAGCGCCTCTTCTTTCTCAGGAGACTGAAAAGATTCGGCATGAGCCCCCGCATCCTCAGGACCTTCTATCGCTGTGCCATTGAGAGCATCCTCACTGGATGCATCACCACCTGGTATGGCAACAGCACCGCCTACAACTGCAAAGCTCTCCAGCGAGTAGTGCGGTGCTCTGAACGGATAATTGGAGGTGAGCTTCCCTCCCTCCAAGACATCTACAGGAAGCGCTGCCTGAGGAAAGCGGGGAGGATCATCAAGGACTCCAGTCACCCCAGCCATAAACTGTTCAGACTGCTTCCATCAGGAAGGAGGTTCTGCAGCATCCGGTCCCGTACCAGCAGACTGAGAGACAGCTTCTTCCATCAGGCCATCAGACTGCTGAACACGTCATAGACACCTCAGCTTCACTACTGGAACTTTAACATTATGCACTCCATACTGTACAGTAACGCCACTGTTTTGCACATGTCTCACTCTGTATATTTTATATATTTTATTTATTGTTTACTCTATTTAATTTGTAAAATATGTGTACACACACACACACACACACACACACACACACACACACACACACACACACACGTAGAAAAATATTTAGTATACACATCCAGAAATGCATACACTATTATATATTGTACATATATTTATTAGTTTCAGATGTAGCCATTCTTGTATTTTGCTTGTTTACATTATTGTATTTTGCACAACTCTGTTGCTTGTGAAGCTCGCACACAAGAATTTCACTCACATGTGCTGTACCAATGTACCTGCACATGTGATGTGACAATAAAAGTGATTTGATTTAATTTGATTTGGTGTTCCCTGTCTGCACTCCTTCCTGGCCAAAGGACTGTAAAGTATGATTAACTCTGTAGTTGAAGAAGTATCTACCATATTACCAAAAATGATTTATTATTGGCTGAACGTGATGAGTGGCTGAGAACATTTTCAAGCTATTCTTTTTTTTTCTTTCTAAAAAGCAATAAAACACTATGAAAACACCTCAGTACATATAAGACTGGATTATTGGTGCATAAAGGATCAAGAGTCAGAGAGAAGTCATTAATATTACTGCTGTTTAAGATTGAACTCATTTTAAGGTCTTTATATTCTGTTTAAGCTCCGGCATCATCAAACTGCTGTTTTTTTTAAAGTATATTAAAACATATAATAATAATAAATCAGCTAAAAAAGAGGCAGACTGCAAGATGACCAGCAGCACAGAGATGTGGAGTCAGTATAGCTGCTGAAGATGGGCAGTGGCCTGTATTTACTCACTGTCTCAAATAAAAATGTGTTTGGTGAAATGAAACAAATGAAAATGTCAGCATGACAAATATTTGAAGTAAGAAATCAGGAGGAGACTAACAGCACTGTAGACAAAGACAGTGAGGAAGACTGAGGATTGTTTACAGGCCAGGAGTCAGATGAATGGCTAATTTGGATTAGAAATCATAGAAGCAAAGATGTTGCTGGCAGAAAATAACATGATCAAAAAGGCAAATGAAACACATAAAATTACACAAATATAGATTCCATGGCATGAACGAGTGTCTGAGGCAGAATGACAAGAAACACACACAGAACAGACACTGAGGTGGATTAGTAACTAATGGGTTTAGAGTGATTAAAGCAGAACTGATTTTGACAGCATGAAAAAGAGGAAGTGGTCAAAAGAATAGACTAGATGTCACAGCCTGCAGAGGCAGACTGTGGACTGTGTGAGGAGGACCAGGAGCAGACACAGGCAAGGAGAACTGAACGTGAACGAAGGGCAAGCCTTTATTATGGCTGATTACAGGTAGTCAAAAACAAGACAATGAGGACTCTGGTGAAACTTAGACTGGAACCTAAGAACTGTCACTGAACTATAATAACGATGAAGACTATGGTTGTGATGACAGGGAGGTAGGTAACACAGACGATGTGACACTGAACACAGGAAGACTTAAATACACTCAAGGGAAGTGGAGACACACGAGGAAACAGCTGACTAGAATGAACATAATGACACCACAGTGGAAGTGAAACTAAAACAACATGGACCACAAGACGCCTTTAAAGTAGAACAGGAACTATAAATAAGACGCAGACGTGACATGAGCGAGACAACATGAACCACACAGACTTGAGACATGACAGATTAGACACACTAACCAATAAGGGAGACTTATTGGTCAGACATAAGGGGAACCATGAACTGTAACTGCAACCTAAGCAAGCTGAAATGAAGCTAGAACACAAAGGAACAACAAAATATAAAGAAACACCGGTCACATGACCCAGGACTGTGACACCAGAGCCCAAAGACCTCTGAATATAGGTAGACAAGTGGCGATGGATTAATTCATTATAATTGCGATCTCTGTGGTATTTTCTTTAAATAGGTAAACAGTCCACCTGTGGCATATTCACTTGATAGACATGAAGTGAAAAAACACACCTGTCTACATGAAGTCCCATAGTCAGGGGTGCACATAAGTGGTCTGCAGGTGCACGTGCACTGTCATAATAAAAGATAAGAAGATAAGAAGTTGTCCACTAGAGTGGGATTTTCACGGCATACTCTGCACCACATCTCTGTGCGTTCATCATTTCTCTCCTTCTGACATTTCTTTGGAGGTGGAGGAACACCAAAGTAATTGCTTAAAGGAGCTTCTTCGACATCTTTAAGAGTTCTAAACAAATGTCTGTCCTCCTCCACAAAATCTTATGTACGCAAACGCGCGTTGCAACTTCTTATCTGGTGCGCGTTTTTTGTTTTGACAGCGCATGTGCACCTGCGGACCACTTATGTGCAGCCCTGCCCATAGTTAGCAGTGCATGTCGTAAGCACAAAGAGACAGGATTGTATCGAGGCACAGTTTCGGGGAGGGTAGAGAAAAATTTCCGTAGTACTGAATAGGGATGGGTATCGAAAACCGGTTCTTGTTGGTTCCCACTGTTTCAATTCCTTGGAATCGTTTGCCATTTTTGCAAACGATTCCCTTATCGATTCCAGTCGCCCCGAATGACGTCACCACGTTGTGGAGCGTCATTTACCTGGCAGGAAACGCGGCGGCTCAAACGCTCAAAAGTTTGGTCATACTTTACGAGAACGGATGACAACAGGACAACTTGCAATACTTGCAAAGTAGAGATTTCATTTAAGGGAGGAAACACTACGAACATGCAAAAGCATTTGCTCACAAAACACGCGATGACCTTAAATGAATGTCGTGTTTTTAATTCAGTGAATCTCAACCCAGCAGCAGCGGTAACGTTTGCACGTCCTCTCCCGTTAATGCAGCAGGTAAATAATCAACTAACAGTCCATATTATGTTAGCGCGATCTGCCTTATTACAAACCTGCCATTACTGTGCATTTAGTGACCATGATGAGAGAGGCAGTCTGGCTCAGATGCTGGCAGTTCTCGCTGCAGTCTACCGGTAGCGTCTCCTTTCAGGCCAGGATAGACGAATGTCACCGAGCAGTGACTCAGTTTGTGGTAAAAGGCTTGAAAGGCCCATTTGCCACAGCAGATGATTTTCAGTAAGTGAATGTGTGTAATTGTAGGCAGGGACATTTCTGGATATTCTTGTGTAATTGCTACAGAACAATTTATGTTATACTTTGTTATTGCTACAGAAGAATATTTATTTTATTATTTTACATTTACATTTTTTTCCTGGGGACCCTGTGACACCCCATTGAAGAGCCGCAGGCTGTGGATCTCTTAAGATGTCACTGTTGGGTTTCTAAGGCCATGTTACTCCTAAATTTCTACCTTGTTCAAAGAGAAGATATAAAACAAAGTTCTACCCATATGGAAAAGATATATATAAATCTTATAAAGTTTTTATCTGTCTTGTATGAAACTTGTATGAAAAGCATACAAGAGTGAAAACACATATAAGATCCCTTGAAAAATTATATAATGAAACTTGTATGTTTTGTATACTTACTAAAAAAATATATGAAAGTAATGAGAAAGTGGCCACTTTCATGAGTAAATCATATATGTTTTTATTATTTCTTTTCCATATGGATAAGCTAATCGACCTTAGTGTTCTCCTTTTTTAAAAATAAGAATCGATAAAGAATCGAATCGTTAAACAGAATCGAAAATGGAATCGGAATCGTGAAAATCTTATCAATACCCATCCCTAGTACTGAAGGTCCCAAATGAGCACAGTGACATCCGTCATCCATAAATGGAAGAAATTTGGAAACACCAAGGCTCGTCCTCGAGCAGCTGCCAGATCAGTCTGAGAGATCGGGGAAGGCCTGAGTCAGTGAGGTGGCCGCGAACACGGCAGTCACTCTGACAAAGACCAGGCATCGTTCTCTGGAGAGAGGAGAAGCTTCCAGAAGGAAAACAGTTTCTGCAGCACTCCAACAATAAGTCCTGTTTGAGTGAGTCGTCACAGAAACCACTCGTCAGTGATCACAGTCCGCCTGGAGTTTGCCCAAAGCCACCACAAGGACTCGCACACCATTTATCCATCAGCTTTCTTCTGCTCATCAGGGCGGGTCAAAGGGAAGTGGGTGATTGTCTTAGTCCCTTTAGAATAGGGGAATAACATGACCCCAGTGCCATGTACACCAGTGGAGTGGCTGGTGGAGTGAAAAACAGGCGTACATCTGGATTGTTTCATCATCTTCAGCCTCAGCTGATTTCTCAAAATTGTATTAAAATATTAATAACAGAAAAATCAGGTGAATTCAAAGGCTTGATCCGTGTGTGACATGGCCAAGTGTCAGTATCAAATCAAATCAAATTAAATCACTTTTATTGTCACATCACATGTGCAGGTACATTGGTACAGCACATGTGAGTGAAATTCTTGTGTGCGAGCTTCACAAGCAACAGAGTTGTGCAAAATACAAGAATGTAAACAAGCAAAATACAAGAATGGCTACATCTGAAACTAATAAATATATGTACAATATATAATAGTATATGCATTTCTGGATGTGTATACTAAATATTTTTCTACGTGTGTGTGTGTGTGTGTGTGTGTGTGTGTGTGTGTTGTGATATTATTCTGTTATCATATGTTACCTTATATATGTAATCAAAGTAGTTGAAGTATGATACTGCTGTAGATCATATTATACCCTTTAACATAGAGTGTGTGATCAGTATGTAGTCTTAGTTTGCATTATACTTCTGACTTAAAAGAGTGTGAAAATCATTAGATCTATTGGATTGACCTGTATTACTCGACACTGTTGAATGTGTTACACTGTTTCTTGACATTTCATACTGCTGAATCATGAAGAGAATGTTGTGTGCAGAGGACCTTGTGCCGATAATAGAAGAGACAGACCACATTCCACACCCCCACCTTACAGAAAGCAGAGAAAGACAGGGAGCCGAGGTCATAACTTAGGCGCCATAAGAGAGAAAGAATGTGAATATTTAGGCTTTTACGACTAGGTGGGGGCCACTAGAGACTATAAAAAGCTGAGCAACCCGTCACCATTATGATGGTCCTTATGCTCTTAAGTGTTGAATTGTATGGAAATAAATGATTGTTGATTGAGCATAAATACACCGAGTATTGTCCTTCCTTCAGCCCAAAGATTCAAAGAATTGGGAGATTTCAACAGTGTGTACACATATTTTACAAATTAAATAGAGTCAACAATAAATAAAATATATAAAATATACAGAGTGAGACATGTGCAAAACAGTGGCGTTACTGTACAGTATGGAGTGCATAATGTTAAAGTTCCAGTAGTGAAGCTGAGGTGTCTATGAAGTGTTCAGCAGTCTGATGGCCTGGTGGAAGAAGCTGTCTCTCAGTCTGCTGGTACGGGACCGGATGCTGCAGAACCTCCTTCCTGATGGAAGCAGTCTGAACAGTTTATGGCTGGGGTGACTGGAGTCCTTGATGATCCTCCCCGCTTTCCTCAGGCAGCGCTTCCTGTAGATGTCTTGGAGGGAGGGAAGCTCACCTCCAATTATCCGTTCAGAGCACCGCACTACTCGCTGGAGAGCTTTGCAGTTGTAGGCGGTGCTGTTGCCATACCAGGTGGTGATGCATCCAGTGAGGATGCTCTCAATGGCACAGTGATAGAAGGTCCTGAGGATGCGGGGGCTCATGCCGAATCTTTTCAGTCTCCTGAGAAAGAAGAGGCGCTGCTCCGCCTTCTTCACTGTATCTAGAATAGAATAGAATAGAATAGAATTCAACTTTATTGTCATTGCACATGCACAGGTACAGGGCAACGAAATGCAGTTTGCATCCATCCAGAAGTGCTTTAGTGATATAGATATATTACAATATATATTAGCAATAGTATAGATATGTAAGTATATTACAGAAATGGGTCTATTATGGTATGTTATAATGTACACGGTATGAAGTATGTTGTGACTATTCTATAACTAAGTATGTACAGGCTGTAGTGAGTACAAGCTATGAACAGGATATAAATATGAAAAACTATACAGAATATGAAATAAATAACTTTACAGAATCTGAGATATACAGCTATACAGAAATGGGAACTATGCAAGTTGTAAACAGTTGTAGGATTAAAGATTATTGAATGTACAGAATGATTATTTACACAGAGCTATACAGTACTACATTAATCTACATTAAGATATGAGTAAAAACTGAAGGTAGAGCTTATTTACATTTAGACATGGTCCGCGTTAAAAATGGCCTGTTGGGTGCATGTGCTGGTGTATGATTGTGTGGAAACTAAACGGCTGTTGAGGGAAGGGATGCAACACGAGCATGAGACTGCTGGACAGCAGTGCTCATCGACCCCCAAAGAACCCCTCAGTGTCTAAGGTGCATGTACAAGTGAGTGAACAGTGAACAGGTGACTGGGACTGCCTCGGCAGGACAAGGGCTCGCAGCTCCAGCATATTTTATGTGCTGGGCTGAACAGTGGCTGTTCCAGTGCTCACTGACCCCACAACCCTCATGGACCACACCGACTGGGTAAGCGTCTGTGAAGACCAGCTGATGGTGAGTCACCAGGCCCACTGCATGGCCCTTCTCCATGTCGGTCCAGTCCTTCCAAACCAATGGAGAACTCAGTAGAGTCCCTGTGAGACCAGTCAGGCGGTGAGTTTGAAGTGGGCACAGCTCAGCAGGTAACATTAGACTGGTCTCATGCACAGGAGAGCTAGCGGCCAAGGCAAAGTGGTACCAAGGTAGCATGGCTGCAGTACTCCTCTTCTGATGCAGCAGAACCCACCAGACCCTGAGGCCTCACAGCCTCATAGGTGCAAAGACTGCATCCATGCATCCAATTGAACACCTTCCCCTGAAAGCTGAAAGGCCTCCAGCCAAAGGCCTGTACATATGTAGTTAGTGTGTAGTGTGGTTGTTTGAACTTAACAATGAGGGCACTACTGAATCTTACAGTTGGTGCCAAAAGGCCATCAAAGGCAGGTTACAATGTAAACACTGTGTCCAGGTCTGAAACATGAGGAGTGTTATCAGGCCTGACATGTGCTCCTCTGTCCTGCAGTGGACAGAAACTCCTCTTTGGAGTGGCATAATTAATGCGTATAACATCATATTGTGACACATAATTGTTCTGTAATTTTAATTTCAGTAGTAGCATTGGCTACATTTTTGGGTAAATAGTCGTATATAACTTTGCTTTTTGCAAAATATCTACATGGTGCAAAATATTTTTACATTTACGAATACATTTGCATTTCAAGTTATAAGAATGATGCATTAAACATATTTGTAGTATTCACCTGAAAAAATATAACTTTTTCCTATCAAATTTGATGATTTTTGTGTGATTTTAGACCAATTGTGTTAATACAGTGTGGCATGAATAAGGCACGGCGGGTCCAAGGATCACAGTTTTGAGCCATCTTTATTTCACGCGGCTGCAGCTCTCAAGCTGCCAGCCGCAAATACACCACACCACAAAACACACCAACCGCTGAGTCCCCGTGTTTTTAACTAGGCGGGCGTGATTAAGGATGCCCTGCAGGTGCGCAGACCACGCCTCACCACATACAGTATGTCAAAAGAAAAAACAAACAAACTATAAATTCAGACATGTGCCGAAAAGAATTAATGTGGGATAAATAGTTTCTAAAGGTAAAATCAAACGTAGTGAAAAACCAGAGGGTTAAAGAGGAATCCAAAAACCCTCACAAAGGGGGGTCATTTCCTCTACATATGGAATATGGAACAGAGTACAGAGATAGTCTCGGTGTCATAGAGAAGCTTGGATCATCTGGCCAGAGTCATGAACCATTGTGCGACACACATGGAGCCAGTGAGGAAAAGAGGAGCCCGTTCCTCATAAAAACCAAACAGAATAACCTCATGTGTTGTTGTGATTTTACTATTTCATAAGCACATTCTAACCCCAGGCCAAACATACATAAAAATACACTATACATATGAATTACATTAAATGTAACTGTCCAATGGCTAATAACCTAACATAACCACGTGAAGACCGGGAGCTCATAGCACAAGCATGCACCTACTGTAACCCATCATAAGACTATGTTATTATTATATGTAAAGTATTTTTAATCTATTGTGTTTACAAAGAAAGGAAGATCACAGCAGGGCACGTGTTTAAACATGATTTCATAATCAAATACATAATTCTTCACCATATAAAATACATGTTCAACGCACCACAACAGTAGAGTCATCACATGATATTAAACAGAAGCTGCCACTCAGTTCTCGAGGTCTCACAGTGAAGCGGTTCATGTTCATCTGTAGGTTCAGGCTGCGCTTCATATTTTGGCCACCAGATGTCATCAAAGAGAACTGTGTTGAAAAGCTTTGAAAAGCTCAACGAGATGTAAGCAGATGTTTCATTAGCTTATTTCCATCCTCTACACTTTGTACTACCTTTGTACCAGACAGCATAAAGTTTGTATAAAGGCTGAAGGTAGTCAATGAAACTAAGCGTCATCAGCGTAATCTCAGCTACACGTGATGTAACTGAACACTGACCATGAATACCACACCAGTGGCACCAGTGCAACACAGCCTTTATTGTAAATTCATCACAGTATGAAAAGCCAACCTGTTTATTTTGCACAAAACTACCCAGTATTCTAATGCAACAGTTGAATAACACAAATGAAGTATAGTCTAGCTTGTCTGTCCTGGTCTCATCTGTGATATGTCCTTTTGTCTCGAGTATTTGATTTTGATTTTGACATCTTCTCCTCCTATATCAGCACTTATGTTTCAGTCTCTGTCTCAGTGTTAGAGCTCATGATCAGTTGACCTTCCCTTGTCAAGGTAAATATATTTCTAAAGATGCCATTGGCATAAAATTCTCTGTAGATGTAAGTAACTCATCTAATCCACACATGCAAAGAGATTAAAGCACAGATGTCCATAAATTATGTGTAATAATGAGAAATGACAGAGGGAAACACATGAAGAAAGGGGGCTTTAATGGGCAATCCTGCCACTTAGTGCAAATTAATATTATCTGCTTTAGTCCCAAGTGATGTGGCCTATAAAACAGTATAAAACTGAAAAAAAATCTCATGATAGGTAAAGCCAGTGAGCTCTCTCACAACACACCCTGATGGCATTGGCTATAGAAGAATTTCTAAACGCCCACCTCTGCAGCTGTTTATTGACTCTGACAGTGAGCTATGCTAAAATAACAATAGATCTCTCAGCTTCCCTGCCCAAAATAAAAGTCAAACCAAAGACAATTTGCTTACCTAAATTCCTATCACAAAAAACAAGAGAAAACAGGTTTCAACAGAAAAAAACTTGTCATTCCTACGAGGCTGCAGCAGTGTTCGATATATACAGTGAAAGAACACGAGTTCTCTAATTTACAGAACTATTTACAAAGGTCGCATCTAGCACTCATATTACCACACACACAAATTGACTTATTCTCAGTAACAACACAGAAACACTCGGCTGCTTGTTGGGTGGTGGAGGCCAGGAGGGAGGGGCGAGGTGTCATCTGGACCCGAGAACCTTACATGGAGTCTCCATCAAGACACACCCATGCACACACCTGAGGGGGAGGAACGAGAAAAACCCACAACAATATCCTCCAGTGGTTTGATGCACACACAAGAACACACACAACCCCTAAGATCTTGGGTCATACCATTCCACCCCACCGCAACAAACCCCCAAACATTTCCCCCTATAAGAAATGTGTATTTTACACCCCGAGAGAGCATCGGCTACAATGTTCCCGTGAACTTTCTTAAAGCAGATTTCAGTGTTGAAGTCTTGGAGTAACAAAGACCTGCACATAAGGTATCTGCATATGAGACAAAAACACAAGAGGGATATAGTCAGAAAACACAATGATTAGGATAGGGCTAGAGCCAAGATACACTCTGAAGTGTTGTAGTGCTAACACGTTTTCAGTTGTGCTGTAATGTAATTGACGCTTCTTGAACTTTTGGGAAAAATAACAAATTGCATGGCCCACATAATGCTCATCCCCCTGTAGGAGTGCTGCACGAATTTTGGTTGCTTCAAAACCAGCTTGACACTCATTGGACCACCAGAGGGGGTGATATAAAGTCAAAGCTGCCAAAGAAGCACGATGCACATTGTCACTACCATACCTAAGACTACCTAAGATACCTATGAATCAATCCATTGTGTTTGAGTAGCAGGGAAATCCACTATTGCTTGCACTTTAGCAGCCACTTGAAGGATTTGCCCTTGCCCTACCTGTTTACTTATATGAGTAACTACAGCTTTACCAAATTCACCTTTGGCCAAGTTCAACATCAGAGAATTATCAGAATACACTGCACAATTACTTATCCCACACGGATCAGTATTCATTAGTCACTGGAATGTGGCTGGCGCATTTTGCAATCCAAAGGCATCGCTGTATGTTGTAAGAAACGGTCCGGTGTAACAAAAGCACTGATTTCAGCTGCATGGGTGGTTAGTGGGACTTGTCAGTATCCTTTAACGAGATCTAGTTTTGTGACAAACTTGAGCCGTCCACACAATCATCCATATATGGAAATGGGAAAGAGTCGGGTTTCGTGACAGCATTAACCTTACGTCATTACAGAACGGCACCGTTTGATCAGGCTTTGGCACAAGAAGTGATGGAGAGCTCCAAGGACTACTACTGGGTGCTGCAAAGTTATGATCAAGGAGATGTTTTACTTCTTGTTGCATCAAACCGCTTGGGGTTTATTTGGTAGATATGCCGTTTAACGGTCACCCAGAGCAATTAACACAGTGGTTTGAGTGGGAATGTCATTAAACAGAGTTGGGTGGCTTTGATACGCTTGTGAATATCTGCCTGAGATTAACACAGGTGTGATAAGTAGGAATCTCGAAAGTCGGTCAAGATCTCAGAGTTTCAGAGAGCCATACCAAAAACAGAACTGTGTTTGTCATTCAGCCCATCATCACAGAGGTTAAAGGGAGTGACCAACATTGACGCAACATATACGGAAGACTGGCTATTAGCGCTATCGGTACTTTTACAGTCAATGTAAGCCTTCAGCACATCGATGTGGCAGGCACGACTTTAATTTTTACGTTTTTTTATGAGATAAAAGACAAATATGCTCCAATTATAAGTTTTCACAACATATTATCAAAACAATAGAATTTCATGTTAGTTTTACATGGTGCCATGCACTTCCTGTTCCTGGCTCAGAGCCTAAAGGCAGCTGCGCACAGGCAGTAAACACTTTTTATCATGTGTGATAAACAGAATACTAAGGTGATTGGTCAAAAGCCACAGTTCTCCTTTTTGACTGCGATCCAGCACTTCGGCTCACCTTTCTTCTTCTGCAGCTTTCTGGGCATCTCCTTATTTGGAGATGACCCTTCTGCCGGCAACGTTCCCATTACCATGACAACCATCACAGTTAAAGGGGGTATAGTGCATACCATAATAACAGATTTATGATCAAGGCCATACGCCTGTGAGGAGGTTGTGAGGAAGTGTTGTCTGTTAGTATCAGAGTGAATTCAAAACTATTCTACAATACACTCTGCGCAATAAAAACACTAATATGCGATGCTAAAAATGAAATATTAGCCTTTAAGACAAAAATAAATCCCAACAGGTAAGCACAACATAATCTGTCTCACTGAGTTTGTGCTCTACAACATACAGACCTGAAGACCTTGCATGTGGGGTCGAGCCAATGACAGGCACTAAAGCGAAAACACGGTCATGTGACTGAAGGACTGTGTGTAGCCCTGCTAGAAAAAAAAAGAGCAGCGGAAAGGTGTGTATGATGTAAACTATTTAGTCATGTCTTTTTGCTTTAAATAAAGATGTGGATGAATAAGATGATTTGTTGTTGTGTAACTTGGCCAATCAGCAATGAGCTCCCAGTGACCCTTGCTGTTGTCCCTGATCACATGACTTTCCACAGTCGCCATTGCGTTCACGTTCACCCAACGTCATGTGCTCAGCAAACTGTTACCGAAGCCGAATCACTGCCCACATAGCAAAATTGCTATGGCCCGGATCTGGCCCACACAATGTGCTTATACATGGCCCACATACCGCAAAGGATGACAGCCCTTTGGTGGCCCAGATCTGGTTTTCTAGAGGTGGCCCACACATGGGCGAGCAGAAGGCCAGTTGCAGACACACTGCTGGCCCTGTGCTGGCCCAGAACAGTTTCAGCTCTGGCCCCTGATGTCAGTCTAATGTGTACCTTAATCAAAGCATGTAATAACAACATGTTCCGGAACATAATAGTGCAAAAGTAATGTGACGAAACTCTGTTCAGACAGGAAGTGGACTGTTTCCTGTAAAGCACTTTTCTATTCTCCCAGAGCTCTATACAACAAACCCACACTTTCTCTAAACTGAGTGCTTCCTAACTACATTCATACACATTCACTCTTGACATTCAGACTGGAGAAGCCAGGGATCAAACCACTAACCTTCCTATCAGTAGGTGACCTGCTCTACCTCCTGAGCTACAGCCACCCAGTGGTAAACATGAGTAACCCCTCACTAGGTTTTGGATAAAGTGTACACTCACAAACCTGTCAAACCTGCATTTGAAATGTTGGCTACCATAGCAGTATAGTTTTGCAACATGGAATTTGGATCTTCTAACTAAAATAGGAAAATATGAATATAAATAGTGCCATCATTGCCAGACCTGGCCCACATATGGTTGATATACACCCTGCCATGACACCAGTCAGTCAGAAGTGCCAGTTTGATTCCGGATCCGGTCCAGACATGTTTCCTATGAGCCTGGGCGACATAAACCAAACCACAATCAGGCCAGATGTAGCATGCTATCACATGAACAGTGCTGTCTACACCAGGCCTCACCCATATCTGGATGGTATACGACTTACCATGCCAGCAGTGCCAACTTGACACCAGCTCCGGGCCAGACCTGTCTGCTATGTGGGTGGAGTTCCAAGTGACTCTGCTGCAGTTGTTTGTTGTTCCGAATGCCACCCTGTTCATCAGTCAGGTTTTTATTTTATCTGGTAAATGATGACTCAACAGACGAAAACCAGTCTGAAGCAAGCCTCCATTGACGAGTAGTGATTCCACAGTTCCAGTTAACTGGATGGCAAGCCAACTCAAGAGTAGATAAGACTGCTGAGGCTTCGTTCCCATGACATGGTGGGGAAGATACCTGCAGGACTTCAAAATTTCCTTCTTCACTGGAGTGTGGAAGATCAAACAATTAGACAAACACAGACCGGCCCCAACCATCCATCAGTTATCAAACATTCATTTATTCATTTGACTCAGAGTGTAACGTTGGGTTGTGTTGTGTGGTTGAGAAGAGGCGGCAAAACACCTAGCAGGCTAGTCGGAAGAACACACACCCACGCTGGTATCGGTAATCCACGGTGGTTCTTTAATACGCCTTCTTCAACAACCATATAAAAGCCCGGTTGAACGGCTGCGGCTTAACAAACATAGCGCACAGTGTTCGTACAACCCATAACGTTGCAAACAAAGGTGTCTGGAGAGGTAAAACATGAAATCCGTCCCTCCTCATGCACTAGCGTGCAAGCACATGTCCACACAATCACAGAGACAGAGAGAGAGCAGTGGCACAAACTGATGACACAATCAACCCTCGACTTGGGTGTCTTAAAGGGACACCACACCATAGTGGCTGTTACAAGAGGCAAACTGTAAGCACGCACTTTATTTTAGTTTGTTATTACCGGGAAAATAGTTTGTACTTATTTTATTGTGTTAAGTACATTTCTTGGCAGCTGCAGTGTTTCAAATATACAATTTTGTGCACTGTTACTCTGGTGTGGTTCTTCCTTATTGATGCCTTGGGCTCCTGACGATCCCAGATTCTCTGGTGTTGGCCTAGTGACAGTTTAGTTGTTCTTATTTTTTTATTTTTTTTATTTTTTTATTTTATTTTTTTTTGCCTGTCCCGTTTGGCTCTTTTGCATCAGAATTATTGTCTAAAGGCAAAGAAAGATGCCCAACGGATTTACTTTACCAAATTGACCATCCCAGCCATAATGGTCCATTTGATTCACCTTTTATTGTTTATTTTATTTTCATTTACTGAATACGGGACAGACTTGACTGGAGGAAAGGAGGAGAGAAAGAAAGAGGGAAAGAGAAACAGCTGAGAAGAGGGACGGGGGAGAAGGGCAAAAGACAAAAACCAACAGAATGGGCAGGAAAAAAAATGCATATATCAATCACCTGGATCACCTGTTGAGAAAGAAAAAAGAAAACAAGCAGAAGAGAACAAGAGTAATAGAATAAACAACATCACAATGACATATGGGAATATGACAGTAAATACTAAATGTTAAACATTATTGTGCAGCTCATAAGATCAACAGAACACAGTGTGCTTTGAGGTAGGAGCCAAAAAGGGTGTAGTTTGTGGGTGTGATCACCCGTGTGTACACCTGTGAGCATGGACGCGCTTGTTTTTAAAAGGTTCCTTCATGTAATGATCTGCTAGAGGGTGTGGGGGGGCCACAGCCCCGTCCTCCAGGGCATGAAGCAGGTATGGAGGAGATCAAAACTCCAGACATCCAGAGGCCCCCAGAACACAAGAGACCAAGGAAGACCAACAGAGGGGCAGCTGCGCCACTGTCCCAGAAAGAGCTGAGGAGAGTCCCAGATGAGGGCTCACTCAGCAGCCGCGGAGCAGAAGCCAGGGGGAGTTGCAGTGACGCGCCCGTGAGTTCCGCCGGACGCCAGCTGTGCCTGAGTGACCGAGCCCCAGGCCGAGAGGCCGGGGGCACCCCACCTTCGAAGTGGCCCGAGTGAGCCCCAGGCTCCAGGCCCCGATAAGCGGCCGCCAAGGAGTGAGCCGGTGTGTACCTGGACGCCCATCCCCAGACACAAAGAACCACCAACGCACCGACGTCTGAGGGAGTCCGCCACTGGCAGGGGAAGTGGTGGTGGGGGGAGAGAGACCTCCAAACCTTGGAGGGCCTGAGATGTCCCCAGAGAGGTGGCGTCTGATACCCAACCTGACATATAGACACAGACATACAGGCACACACATATACAAACATCCATTCCCACCCTCATGCTCTCATATGCACTTACTCCACACTCAACCAACGTGGAGACAGACATAAAGAGACGCTGTACACACAATCACACTCCCCAAGCGTACTCTACGAACCGGGTCTAGGTACCCTTGCCCCTGGAGGGGGGAACTGCACCCAGACCCAGGTGGTGTTACCCTTTTCCCTGCGGTGGGGAGAGGCAGACCACCCCGACTCCGCAGCAGCAGGGAGGCCCCACACTCCAGACCGCAGTCGGACGGCCAACTCCTCCTCCTAGCCCCCCCGCTCCAGCAGGTCGCAGAGAATGGGCGTGAGAGAAGACTCCAAACCTCCCTCCACCCGCTCATTGTAGTGTTGATGCATGTGTGTTCTAAGGTGCATTTAAAACCCAGGAGGGCATGGAGCTACCTGCCAGAGAGCAGCAGGTAAGCGCATGGTCCCTCCTGCTAGCCCTCAATGTCTACGTGTATTTAAAATTGAGAGGTGGGCAACGACGCCAGGGGTGGGGTGTACACCCTGATGGTCTTTTGGAGTCCGTGTAGCGTGCCCACCCCCAAGATCCTATATGTATGTGTAATGAGAGTGTGAGTAATGTGAATGTCTAAGTTGTGGGATAAAATTGAGGCAGAGGCAGCCAGAAGGGGACAGAGGGGGGGGTAGCCTCCTCTGCACCCTGGTGACATACCCCTACTCCAAGGTCCTGCATGTGTGGGTGGTTGTGGTGGAGCGGGAAGAGGGAGGCAGCTGGAGATGGGGAGGGAAGGAAGGGAGGGGCAAGTGACCCCTCCCTGGGGCCAGCTCCACCGCTGACCCCAGTAGGCACCCCCATACTCCGCGACCCGCCAGGGAAAGGGGGCCCAGGCCCATCCAGACCGGGGCCCAGTGCAGCAGCGCCTCCCGGCCCCACAGAGCCCGGGACAGTCCACCCAACCCCACCACAGAGAAAACTGCACCCACCCCACCATCCACTCATCTTCCAGACTACATAAGCCAATAGACGCCCAGGCTGAGATCTTCCTCCACCCCTCCTGTATCTCCCCTTCCTGCAGAGAGAGTTCCTGAAGAGAGGAAAGCTCCTGCAAGATGTGACAATCTCCCCCACCAGTTGAAGAGCCCCCCAGGTGGCTCGACACACCGGCGGCACCCTGCGCCAGGGCTGGGCCCCCTTGCACCCACCCGCCCACAACCGCGGCAACACACCAACCAGGACCCAAGCCCCTGGGGTCCGGCCAGGGCCCCAGCCCAGAGATGGAGCGCCCCCAGAACCTCACGCCTATCCCGGACCCACCCAGGGGCAGCCAGGCTACCAGGTCAGTAACCCACGTCCGTCAGCACAGACCCTCCCCTAGCCCCGCTGCACGCATCCACGAGGAAACAGTCACCTGAGAGCCAACAGAGCCCCTAACCGGACATGACCGCTACCCCGGGTTGAGCCCCCCAAGGAAAATGCCTCCGGGGAACCCCCCGACGCCCTAAGCCTGTCCCTACCCCCACACCAATCACAACAGTGAAGGCGGGACCAAACTATGACCCCCCCACCCCCACTAGGTGATGGAGCTGATCAAAGGGGCCCAGAGCAATTGATCTGATGTGGTGGCAGAGGCTGTATCAAGACTAATGTAATCTAATAGATAATTTCTATATTGGTTAGAATTAAGATTATTTTTATTTTTCCAGTTCATGAGGACTGTTTTCTTGGCTATGCATAGGGCAGTGAAAACCATATGGGCGATATTCTTTTCTGAAGTGACATTATCTAATCTGCCCAACAAACACACTAAGGGGGAAGTTGGAATGTTACATTTCAGACACTTTGATAAGTCTTCACATATCTCACGCCAAAACTTCTGAACTGGTGGACAGAACCAAAGAGCGTGGATATAATTGTCCGGTGAATTGGTTTGGCAGTGTGAGCAGTTGTTGGTAGACGTAAAGCCCATCTTGAACATCCGATGACCTGTATAGTGCACTCTATGTAATATTTTGTATTGAATTAATTGAAGACTGGGATTTCTAATTAGATGAAAGGTTTTTAAGCAAATCTGAGACCAGAAGTTTTGGTCTAAGTTAACTGATAAATCCGCTTCCCATTTTGCAATAGGAAGTGATATTGATTCATCTGTTTTAGAAAGCATTCTGTATATTTTGGATAGTAATTTGGGGGTTTTAAGAGTAAGAAATTGAACCACACTTGGTGGTGTTTGTGGTTCAACTTGACCCGGTTTAAATTTCTTTTTTACTATGGATTTAATTTGTTGATATTCTAAAAATCTTTTCTTGTTGATCCCATATTGTGTAACTAGTCCGTCAAATGAAATAAATTCTGTTCCTTCTAGTATATGTTCTAAATATTTGATTCCTTTACCACTCCAATCTGAAAAGTTTATCATATTATTGTTTTGTAATATGTCAGGGTTGTTCCAGATAGGTGTACGTTTGCATGGGATTAATGAAGACGCCGTCAATTTTAGAAACTCCCACCATGCTGTCAGAGAAGAGCTGATGTTGATGCTTTTAAAGCATTCATGTCGTTGGATGTTTGAGCTGATAAATGGTAGGTCTGAGATCTCTAGATTATTGCAAAGTGCTTGTTCTACATCTAGCCAAGGTTCATCTAAGAGGGTGTGTTTTAGCCATCCTGAGATAAACTGAAGCCTGTTGGCTAAGAAGTAGTGCTGAAAGTTAGGCAGTTCTAGTCCTCCTTTATCCTTGGTCTTTTGTAGTGTTTTTAAGCTTATACGTGGGGGTTTATTTTTCCAAAGGAATTTGGACATACATGAATCTAGAGATCTGAACCAATCTTGTGGCGGTTTAGTTGGGATCATTGAGAATAAATAATTTATTTTTGGTAAGACCATCATTTTTATAGCGGCAACCCTTCCCATGAGTGATATGGGTAGACATTTCCATCTAGCCAGATCATCTTCTACCTTCTTTAAAAGTGGGATATGGTTTAATTTAGTTAGATCTGCAAGCTTGGGAGAAACATTAATACCTAAATATTTTATATTTCCCGATTGCAGTGGTGTAGAAGAGGAATTATGGAGGGAGCAATTAATCGGTAGGACTGTAGATTTTGACCAGTTAATTGAGTAATCTGATATTCTTGCAAAAGAGTTTATCAATTCAATCACCCCAGAGATATTGGTTTGTGAATTTTGGAGAAAGAGTAACACATCATCCGCATAAAGGCTGATTTTATGTTCCACGTTCTTGCATTTTATGCCCTTAATTACTGAATTCTGTCTAATTGCTGCTGCTAGTGGTTCAATAAAAATTGCAAATAGTGAAGGGGAGAGTGGGCATCCCTGCCTGGTGCCCCTCAAGAGACAGAAGCTGGAGGATGTCTGGTCATTTGTTCTAACACAAGCTGTTGGGGAATTATATAATATTTTTAACCAGTTTATGAAAGAGGATCCAAAACCAAATTTGTGTAAAGTTGCAAATAGAAATTTCCAGTTAACTCTGTCAAATGCTTTTTCTGCGTCTAAAGAGAATATTGTAGTTTCTAGGTTTTTACTGTATGAGTAGTCTATCAAATTAAGTAATCTACGTGTATTTGTTGATGAGTGCCTACCTTTTATGAAACCAGTTTGGTCAGGATGAATTAAGAGGGGGGTTATTTTCTCCAGTCTCTTTGAGAGAGCTTTGCAGATTATTTTAAGGTCTACATTTATAAGGGATATTGGACGATAGCTTGAGGGATATACAGGGTCTTTGCCTGGTTTTAGCAGCAGATTAATGTTTGCAGAATTCATATTTGATGGAAGTCTGCCCTTTTCTTTAATTTCCAACAACGTTCTGTAGAAAACTGGTGCTAGAATCGACCAGAATTCTTTGTAGAATTCTGCAGGAAAGCCATCTGGACCTGGAGCCTTATTATTGTGCATACTTATCAGAGTTTCCTGGAGTTCACCTGGTGTCAGTGGTGAATCCAGTGCCATTGCTTGAGTGTCCAATAATTTTGGAAGAGTTATGTTGTCCAAAAACTGATCAATTTCTTTTTTAGATGGGTTTATTTGTGGTGAATACAACGTTTTATAGAAATCCCTGAAAATGTTGTTTATTTGTATCGGATCATATGTTGTGTTCCCAGATGAATCTTGAACAGCACATATAGTTGTTTTTTCTTTATTTATTTTTAGCTGGTTTGCTAGAAATTGACCGGATTTATTACCATGTTCGTAATTTTGTAGGCGTAGTCTTTGTACTAAGAATTTTGTTTTTTTATCAATTATCTCATTTAATTCTAGTTTTGTTTTGCGTATTTTGTTCAATGTTTCCTGATCTTGGTGGGACGCGTAGGCTTCTTCTAGTGATTTGATGTTTTTTTCTAATTCCTGAATATTTTTGTTTTCTTTTTTCTTTTTATGTGATGAGAAAGAAATTATTTTACCTCTCATCACAGCTTTCCCTGCTTCCCATAGAACAGAAGCTGATGTTTCGGGAGTGTCATTATAGTCCAAATATGAAGTCCACTCTTTTTTAAAATATTTAATAAAGTCTTCATCTTTAAGTAGTGATATATTAAATCTCCAGTTTTTACTTGGCGTAGTATTATTCTTGTGCATTAGTGTTAAAGATACAGGACCATGATCGCTGACAGCTATAGGGTGAATCTCAGTGTCTGAAATGTCGTTCAGCAGTGAGCTGCTGACCAAAAAATAATCCAGACGAGAGTAGGAGTGATGGACATGTGAGAAAAAAGTATATTCCTTACTGGTGGGGTGAAGGGAGCGCCATGCATCGCAAAGACCAAAGTTGCTCATATACTGTTTGATTATATTTGTGGACTGCCAATTACGCTGAGTTCCTGCTGTGTTGAGCCTATCCATGTCTTCATTTAGTCCAAGGTTGAGGTCGCCTCCAAGAACAAGTGTGCCATCTAAGTGTTCAGAGAGTGCACTGAAAAAACCGTGAAAGAATGAGGGATCATCAACATCTGGACCATATACACTTGCAATACAGAGCTTTTTATCACGTATAGATAGTTTAATGATTAAGAATCTGCCCTCTGGATCTATAACTGTATCGAGTACTGTGAAATTAACATTTTTATGTATTAAAATTGCTGCTCCCCTTTGTCTAGAATTATAACAAGCTGAGAACACATTGGGAAACTCAGGTGTTTTAAGTTCATTCGAACCTCTAAGACAGGGCTGCCCAATCCCGGTCCTCGAGAGCTACCGTCCTGCAGCTTTTAGATGCATCCCTACTCCAACACAGCTGAATCAAATGGTTTGATTACCTCTTCAGCATGCCATCGTGTTTGGCAAAGGCCTGATAACAAGCCATTCATTTGATTCAGCTGTGTTGGAGTAGGGATGCATCTAAAAGCTGCAGGACGGTAGCTCTCGAGGACCGGGATTGGGCACCCCTGCTCTAAGAGGTCTGTGGGTCTCTTGTAATAGGACAACATCTGCCTGTAGTTTTTTGAGTTGGTTAAATATTTTTAACCTCTTTTCTCTGGAGCCAGCTCCATTTATATTCCATGTAATGAACCTCAGTGTACCCATAGATGTTTGTGTATAACTAGGGATGTATGCTGTGTGCGTTGCTTAGACAGGTGGAGAGAATACGTCACTTGTTCATAAATAAAGAGAAGGAGAGAGAGAAAAAATGTGTGGCGAGATGCTCCCTGAGTCTGACTTTGTGTATGCATAGTTACTAATATGAGTAGGCTTGGCTTAAGTGTGTGTATCCTATATGACTGTGTGCGCTGTCTGACTGATGTAAATGTGCTGCCGTTGAGCACATGGTGCGTATGTGTCGAAATAAAGGATGTTTGTGGATGAGTGTCGAAGCAGGTGATCGAGGCAGTGAAAGGAATAAAGAAAGAAACCAAGGACAGGGGTGAGCAGCATAAAACCAAGAGGGGGGGAAAGAGAGGGAAAAAAAAAAAAAAAACGAGAAGAAAAAAAACCAAACCGGAAACATTCCAATTAAATCACTGACGGAGAGTGACGGTGTTAATTCTGCTATGAAATCACACTTTAAGATGCGATTTGATGCTGGTAAGTTAAACAGATGTTAATGCAAGTTAGTGTGAGTGGATAGGGAAATGGTGCAGCTGATTCTTATCTGGTGTGAGGTTAATACAGCCACGGAGTGATGTTGGGGTCGCGGTGGAGCTGTCCGTCCACGTACAGCCGGTCCACAGCGATGACAGCGCGGGAGCCCTTCTGGATGAAGCCGTGTCAGATTGGGAAGAGGACCCTGCGTCGTTCCAAGATCTCTTTGGGGAACTGGTCGTTCACGCTGAAGTCCGTTCCTTTTAATTCCCTGCCGCGGCTTTTCACCTGTTGTTTTTGTTTGAAGTGGCCGAATTTGGCCACGATAGGACGTGGTCTCCCAGCCGTAGCCCGAATGGGGCCGAGGCGATGTACCCGACCGAAGACGATGTTCTTCACAGTGTCCTCCGGCAGCTTCAGGTGGGTTTTGATGAAGCTTTTTACCGTGGTCTCCGCGTCCTCTCCAGCGGCTTCTGGAATACCAGAAAATACCAGCTTATCACGCATGCTACGAGCTTGTAGATCGATAACTGTTTCTTTTCTTTTTTTATTTTCTCTATTGAGCTGGGTAACATTTTCTGTGAGACATTTCACCGACTCCCTTAGCGTGGCATTTTCAGCAGCAAGCGTTTCCACCTGCTGCTGGCTGTACTCCAGGGATTCTCGCAAGCATTTAAATTCTCGGTGAAGAATCTCCACCAAGGACAGCCTTGCGTCGAAACTGGACAATCGCTTGTTGATTGACTCCAGTATGTCGGCAATATCTTTGCCGGCTGGCGATGTTGAGCCGGGGGAATCTGCCGGGCGTTGTCTTTTCGACGACGGCGTCTCAGGTTTGGCCGGGGAAGCTGCACACTGGGCCTTCTTCATCACGAGATCCTGAAAGCACTGATCAATATAATCTTGGAGAGTCTCTAAACTCTCCCCGTTGTTCTCCAGGGTGTTGGAGATTATTTAGACAAATATTGTTAGTTATAAGACAATTGATAAGTGTATTTGGTAATACTGAAGCTTAAATGAATTTGTTCAAATCTAAACTACCATTTGCTTTAATTTTCCGCCAAAATCTCCGGCGTCTGACGTCAGTTACAACATGAGTCGCTTACCTTGTCCGTCACTTACCTCCTCCTCACTTCAGTTTCTATGTCATTTAGTTGTTCTTATTAATAAACTGTAAGTAGGGTTACAAGTGCAACAGATGTTATGTCAAAGTGTGTCTTCATTTTCATCTGAGCACCTGCAAGCGCATTACAAGCAAGACTGGCATGGCACTATACAGTCTCTCTTGGGCCATGGTGCATCATTTCACCATAAACTGGCCATGACGAGTTGCTTCCCTCAAGTTTTCAAACAGAGGACTACAAAAAAATGATCAAAAATGTTCAGCCAAGGAGCACGTGTGGAGAGCTCCAGACAGACCTGGAATCAGCAATTTTTTCAAACAACAAGTAATGCACTGTATGCATGTTCACTACGCAAAACTCCAATGCAGGTTGAAGCACGTTTACAGTTTGCTCAACAACATTTACTTAAGCCTGTAAAATACTGAGTATGCTCTGGTCAGATGAGACCAAAGTTGATGCCATAGTACACACCATGTTCAAAAGGCATGGAGTTTGGAGGTAGGAACATCGTGGTGTGGGGCTGTTTGTCAGCATGCGGCCCTGGTACACTTTATATAACTGAACGAAGGATAAATAGAAAAATATACCAAGACATTCTTGATAAAACTCTCTTGCCATCTACTAAGAGGATACAGACAAAATGAGGGTGGATGCTTCAGCAAGAAAATGGGCAGGAGCCTGTCTCAGACACAATAGGGTGATAGACAGGGTAGACCCTGGACAGGTCGCCAGTCTGTCGCATGGCTAACACAGAGAAACAGACAACTATTCACACACACATTCACACCTATGGGCAGTTTAGAATCCCCACTTAACCCCACTAACTGCATGTCTTTGGAAGCGGGAGTACATGGACAGAACCCAGGCAAACACAGGGACAACATCCTCCATACAGAGGTGACAGTGCTAACACCACCATGCTGTCCTACATACATCACAGTATTCAATAATATAAATCTATACAAATATAACTGCTTTTCTTCCTCTCCTGTCCTGTCTTTCTGATATCTTTCTCCATCTCTGAGTGAAGTTATCTCACACTCTTTTCTTTCTCTGGAGATCACCACAGCTGTAGCTTTAGCTAGCAACACACTGTGCAGCACTGTGTTTTCTGTTTGTTGAGTTTATAGAAGCATTGAATTTGAAAGGACCTGCCACTTATAAAACGTTATTTCCTTTATTCTCTGTCCTGTTCAGTAGCACTAGCTCGATGCTGAAGTAGTGTAATTCCTGCACATTAAATTGTCCTTTATAATTAAAATTCTTGAATTGATGCTCGAAGTCTGGACTTGAATCACCGCTTGAATGTCAGACCATCACAGTTGTTACGCAGATGTATGATTTAAAAACCTTTCAAAAAATTGTTTGTCATTGATCAAAAGTTTATGGACCTAGCTGTACCAGCAGAGATGGGCAATAACGAGTTACTGTAATCCAATTACTTTTTCCAAGTAACGAGTAATGCAAGGGGATACTGTTGCAAAAAAGTAATTACATTACAGTTACATTCCTGTACGGACGCTACGTTACTAAACTGAGAGTGTCTCATGACAATGACATACGAGCGTGCAGCGCCCATGGCAGCATCAGACGTGTGTAGATCAACAATATGGAGCGTGGGATAGAGTGTGACCATGCAGCGTTTAAAACGTGGAAGTACTCGCATTACTTTAAGTTTTAGTCCGTAAAAAGTGACAAAAACATCAGCGTCTGCTGTGCACTCTGCGTGGGAAGAAAGCTTGTTTCTACAGCGAAAAATTAAACTTCAAATCTGAGCGAGCACGCTGCCACGGGAATGTGACACTCACAGAGAAACCCCCGGATCCCCCCACTGACATCACCACTGTGGGCAAACCTCCACCTGCCCCACTCCTGCTAAACACAGACGATAGATCTAAGAGCGACAGGACTCAGAGCTGCTGAATCGTTGATTTTATTTATTTTCTGCTGTGTTTTACTTTCATCTATTTGAAAGAGTGAGTGTAAACACAAAAAATTATTTTATTTTATATGCTGGAATATTCAGAAAATAGGTTTAAATGTTAAACAAATTTTTTTTTTAATTTTTGTTTGATACAATGTGCATAAAGTTAAAAGATTAAAACGAATAAAACATGTTTTAAAAATAGACTTTTTCATTTGATTACATTTTATATGATTTATTATGCAGAAAAAATAGAACTGTGCTGAAAGATCTATTGCTTTATTACATATTCAGGTTGTGTATCATGTTCAAGTAATAAATTAACTAATTACTTTTGAAAATAACAAATTAGTAAAGTAACAGGATTACTTTCTTGGAGAAGTAATGAGCAATTAGTAACTTATTGCTATTTTCAAGTAACTTGACCAACACTGTACCAATCCGTTTATCATTTACTGCAATTTTCTTTGTTTTGCTTTTGTAGTTTTGTTATATTTGATTTTAATTAAAATTTTTTTTTACAAAATTGATGGAATAGAAACAAATGTCATCTTTTTTTGACATAAAACTGTTTGTCAATAATGTCACATTTTGAAGTCCATAATGGCATTTCCTGTCTGCTTCTCCACTTGTAAGCATTAACCAATCAAAGAAGAAACACTCAACTCTGTGAAGCTGACCAATTTGTCTTTGCTGTCATACTACATGTTTTGTATGTAATCAAATTGTCTACATATTTCGCAGATACTGTAGGTTGGATGTGTTTTGAAATTCCATTGAAATTTTTTTAAATTAATTGTGTTTGCTGTTTTTATACTACTACTACTACTAATAATAATAATAAACTTTACCCAGGACTCTATAACCTTTGATAAGCTTAAGCTGCAATTTTGACTGCAGCTGTTGAAGATCCAGCTATGGCTGCGTTGCTGGGGCCAGCACTCATCTTTATCATGTATGCTGCCTTCATTGCTCTGTTATCAGCAGCTGTTTGCAGCCTGGACATAGTTTTACTTTAACGTGTTCTTATGGCTTGTTCTGGAAACTACAAACAAGTTATTTAGGAACTCTTAAAGCCATTTAGAAAGTCCAAGTAAATGTTTAACAACATATTTAGATGCACATTTATACATGCACAGATTATGAAATGAGGGTTTATGTGTTATTTCATTTTGCAATTCATGGCTAATTCAGGTATTTACTAGTTGTTAATTAAGTATTTTTATGAAGTGAGTCAACCAACTGAGCCTTCAAAGCATTTACAACTTAAATCTTAAAATGCAAAAAGCCTTCCCTATCGTCATAACTGAAAAAGCATAAAGGAATACAGGACATACAAATATTTGTTGTGTGATGCAAACATAACTCACCATTTGTAGAAAACAGAAATGTACGTCAGACCAGAGCCCGAGTTTGCAGAATGGTTTGAAAGGGAGAGGATGCAGACTTGCAGAGTATTTACTCTGTGGAAGCAGCTTCCAGTTTGGATTCAGGAGACAGACACTATCTCTACTTTCAAGATCAGGCTTCAAACTTTCCTTTTTGCTAAAGCATATAGTTAGGGCTGGACCAGGTGACCCTGCATCCTCCCTTAGTTATGCTGCAATAGACGTAGGCTGCCGGGGATTCCCATGATGCACTGGGTGTTTCTTCTTCACTCACTATGTGTTAATACACAAATCTGCAATAACATTTTTTGGAATTATTCATCGCTGGCTCTCTTCGACAGAGTCTTTGTCCTGTCTTCCTCCCCTAAACCCGTTTGGTTGCTATTTGAGTTTGCTGCTAATATTAACAGAGCAGCTGGTGACATGTTCTTTCTGAATGTTAAAGTCACCCACAATAATTATTTTGTCTGCACTAAATCAGATAAAAACTCTGAGAAATGAGTGTAAAGAAAAGCACATATCACCTTTGTAAGACTTTATTATTCTATTCTCTAAGAATGGTTTGGTTTCTATTAGAAATATACGAACACGGTGTAGTACTGAAGTAATATAAATGTAACTGAATTATAACATTCTTTGTTAATGCAGTGAACACGGTTTGTTTACAGGCGCGTTACAGTTGCTCTAGTGGGCGGGGTGTCGTACGTTCATTGGCCAATCAGCGCGCTCTACTCCTGAGCAGGTCCCGGCCAGGCGGGCTCGTTGCTCCGTCAGCCTATCAGCGGCCGTCTTCTTCTGCGCAGGGAGAAGTTAGCAGTCGAGTGGCAGTCTGGTTCGCAGCCACGATGGGTGCAGTACGGCTTTTTGTGGTCGTCCTTCTTTTTGGGACAAGGATACAAGAAAATAATGGTAAGTGATCTGAAATGAACACAGTAGATGTGCGTGTGTTTTCGTGTATTTGTCGAAACTTGCACTCTTGGTTCGACTCGCTTCCCTTAGAAGTGCTCTTTGTTCAAGAACCCCCAAGAAGCGGGTTGTGTCTAACTAAAATGGCGTAGGGTCTGCGGCCAGTCTGCTGCTGTCTGCCTGATGAATGTTTATAGTCTGGGGGGAAAGGATAAGGCGCTGAGACGGTTCAGCGTGCTAAGCTCGGTTTTGGTCACCCGTTCCGACCCTGCTTTGGACCAGCACAGGACCGTCTGAAGGAACAGTCCGAGTGTGGCTGATAGAAAGTTGGCCGCATCACGGACGGCTGTTTGCTTTTTGTCAAACATTAATTGAAATTGGGAACAAGCATTTTTTCCTGCTGGGATTTATGTAAATATCTGTATTTACCATCTCAAACGCGTTGTTAGTGTTCTGGTCGGGACTCATCTTGAGGAGCATTACTAACCTTTGATGTGAGTCTGATAAATAACTCCGTTATTCTACGTGGATAAATGCTTAAAGAGTAACTTGCTGGTTGACTTCAGTAGTTTTCTGCCTGACGAGCAGACGCTAGCCCGTTAGCTTCTGTCAGACATTGGTTTAGCGCTGCTGTAACTTTCAACAAGAACTCGTGTAAATAAATGCTGAAGTCGCTGCTGCGTAAATGCCAGAGCTGCATCGTTCCGCTGCATGTTTGCAGCAGCGTAGTCGGCTACAGTGGAAGTGTTTAAGGAAACGCAGCTTTGAAGTAGCCAGCACGGTTAGTGACGAGGGCAGGCGCGTGCACTGCTGCTCGTGCACTGCTGCTCGTGCTCGCGAGTGTTGAGCCCAGATTTTTATTCGTTTTTCATGAAAAAAAACATCGTGGTCGCTAAAACCATCGCGTGACTCTTACAGGTGAAGGGTTTTCTTAAAGGTACAGCCTTCACCTGCATCTGTGTTCTTTGCGCTTCATTGTGTGACATTCCTTTGTGTATACAGAGAGGCTCGTGATGAGTGGGGAAGCGTGATTTCAGCTGAGGTCATTAAAGCCCCCCGTGGGGTCCTCATATACTCATGATATGTTGGCTCAGGGACACAAACAAAGGGGAGGCACTTCTGCTCTTTGTTCAGCGGGAGGCTTGTCATGTTGCACGTTTGGAGCATCATCAGTCCTTCTTTCTTTTGTTATCCTCACATTAACGCAAGTCTGATTTTAATTGGACCACGAGTGGCTGTGGATTACAGTGTAGACTGCATGAGAGCATCTTCACTGCCACCTCTGTGCCACGTTGCTGTTCAGCACCACACCCATGCAGCTCCCACTCCTGCTTCAGCAGCATCCGCACACAGCTGAGCACAGGCAGCAAGATAAATTGGATGGTGTCACTAGTACTCATCATCCTCCACCCTAACGGGCACGAGGTGGTGCTTTGTCACTTCCCCCCCTTCCTTCTTCCCTCCCATTTTCCTCCTCCATTTTTAGCACAGTAAGTAATGAAAATCGTGACATATCTTGAGACGTAGAAACCGATCTCCTGCAGACTAGCCCACGTACACAGTACTACATACAGAATTCAAAGTATACGCATGTTTGCAAATGTATAAATGCAGCAGATGAGCTGGAAATGGTGCACGAACCTCAGAGAAGCAGTGCCATTCAAGAGCTGTTGTTTTGTTTCCTAATGTTGAAGTTTTGCTAGAAGAGTGGACGCTCAGTAGAGTAGACGAGGGTGGGTGACGTTCAAGTAATTATTGAATAGTGTTAGGGTTAGGCCACGATGTCACATGGTTACAGTGTGGTAGGAAGCTAACTTTGAATCGATTATGATGTTTGTTGCTGTTAGGGCTGCCACGATTGGTCGACTAGTCACGATTACATTGACGACTGATTTAATAGTCGACGCGTCGTTTGAAGCTGTGTAAGATCCAGAAAGATGCAGGAATAAGTAGTAGGATTTAAGACAGGCTTCGCAGCGACGCGGTGAAGCCTGTCCAAATTCAAAGACTCCCCCAAACGCGGCCGAAAAATGCGTTCTTCATTTCCCCAGATTTGAAGGATGGGTCGGGTGTGTCCTTCGTGGCCCACCATATCCCAGAATTCATAGCGCGGCCCAGCCAATTCCAATGTCCAACAATGGCGGCAGCTACTTAGTGTTAATATTACTCTTATTACTCTTTCTGGGTCACAAAATAAACGTTTAACATATTTTCAGGGGAGAATGTAGCTGTGTAAACCTCAAACATCTGCTCGGTTTATTAAGACACCGTGTTTGCAAAAGTGCGCCGATGTTTTCAGCTGTTCCCCACCAGCTAGAGGGCTCAGTGGAGCCGGCGAGAACAGCGGACTCCCAGCACATCGTTTTCAAACCCACCGCTGTCTTTCGCTACTGAGGTTAAACATGATATATGAGTCACTTAGATAACTTACAAATGTTATTGTTTGGCTTTTTTCAGTGTTTTATTTGTTGCTGAGTAAATCGGTTTGGCTGAGATTAAAGTTATAGTTTTCACACAGCTGAATAAACATCAAGCAGACAGCTGATTATCAGAAGTGTGAGACGGTCGAGAGTTTACTCCGGTGTCCTGTTATATTTTAGATAGCAAGGAGTTTATTAAACTTCACCGAAACAATCTGCAAACTTCATTAAACTTTAATAAACTACCATCTTGTCTTTATTTGTAGTTAGCACCTGAAACACTTAAAGCTGTAAGCTAATGATAGTTATATAAGAGCAGATGCTGCTGGTGCAATAAGCTGTAGGTTTACGTCCAATGGATGATGATCTGATTAGTCGACTATCACAATAATGGTCTGTGGCAGCCCTGCTGCTGTGTTTGCTGAATGAGAGGAGAGCCTCTGTGTTAATCCCGCAATGCTGTTTGATGAATCCTGCAATAAGAGCCAGGACGGGCTGTTTGTTAGTGACCCAGTGGTAATGGGATTTTGTTCCACCAGTGGACGCTCTGCTTCCTCTTTGATGGAGGGTTGAACAGATGTTTTTGTTAGAACAGTAAAAATCGACACAGACGGTCAGTTGCTGTTTTTTGCATCTGGTTGTGTTGCTCATGCGTCACTGTTGGGTGTTTATACAACATGTTATTGTTGTGGAGGTTTTTCCGTGCACCGTGTTCTCCCACCATCGGGACTAGCAGTGGAGGAATGCCAGGCATGTGGGTGACCCCAGACAGCCGTTGTCCTTGCTTAAAGAACCACAACTAATTTGAGTGGTCGTAGCCACACGAGCAGCCGCTGGCAACAACGTGTTGATGAATAACCCTCGGTCACTGACGGAGAGGCTGCTGCCCGTGTTTCTGAGGGAAAGCTTCAGTCTGGCGTATGATGTTAGGGCTGAAGCTGCTGGTTACTGTAGTGATCGATTATTAATGAGCAGTAAGAAGAGAAAAGTGTTTTTAAGTTTAACTGCACACGTCTGTCAACAACAGTTTGTATTTCCTTTGCTTACTAAAGTTTGATTTGTTTAAAGAAAACATTCTGTTAAATGCAAAAGTAAATAATCTCAACTCCAGTCAAATAAAGTAAGCTCTGCATGGAGTCTAAACAGACTCCGTCAGACTCTGGGAGCCAAAAGAGTTCAGACACTATTGTATCTGTGTGTTTTTGTGCGTCAGCATGTCTGTGAGTCTGTGCCCACTTTGCAAGAGACGTGACCTGGACGTGTCTGTGTGGTGGTCACAATGCGAGCTTTTCCAGTTCTCCAGATACTAAGGAAAGGAGCCTCGCTGCCTCCTTTAGCAGAGGACACTCTTTACCATCCTGTGTGAGTGTAGAGGAGAAGATGCTGTGCTGTAATCATTTCATGCCAGGACCTGATGCTCAACATCACACTGCTGGGATAAAAGCCACTTATTGTTCAGGTCAATATCTCAGCTCCAGATTAGGATGAATATTAACCGATAAAGGTCGTGCATTAGTAAAGTCCTTTTTACTTCAGTACAGTTCAGTGTGATGATTGGAGGGAATTTTGCATCAGTCAGGGAGGAGGGGCGGAGTTACACGGGAACACAGCAAATATAAGAACATCATTTTCTATGCTGTGATTCAGTGTTTACTGTGTGAGGCAAATGATGGTGATGATGTGATAAACTAATAGTAAGCACCGTCTGAGTGTTGGCAGCTGTTTCTGTCTGTAAGCTGGTTCACGTCATAAACAGCCTGTGTGGAGCAGCTGACCCTGACGTTATCTACAGTCAGGTCTCGAGCAGCCCAGTTAAGGTTGGGCGATACGTACATTTCTTTCCAGTGGACAATCGTCAGTCCAGTGAACGATGATAGGTGACATTTTGATGGGCGGAGCCTTGTAATCATGCACAGACTGATTTACACGTTTTGTTTGGAGGGGATATTTGACCTTTTGCTTGTTTCAGTATTAATGCAGCTGCTGTTTGGATTATTCGTTTATTTGAGGTAAAAGACTTAACGTTACGTCTGAGATTTATTAATGTTCGCTGGGTGAGACATTTAGATTTTTACTTACTTTGTGTTGACATTTGTGTCTGTTGTTTGGTGGAGTGTGTGAGACAGATAAACAGGTTTAGAGTGGAAAAACAAAGCCAGTGTCTCTTTGTTTCCCATCATTGTAGTTTTTAATTAAAATTCAATGTTTTTGTTTCTGAACGCAGGCTGCTGCCGGTCGTTCTGCTCTGAGTTTCAGTAACTGAATCGCTGTGCCGTTAATACAGCTCTATTATTTTTTTGCATTGACTCGTTCTCTTAGCTTCCACCAACATTATTAGCAAACGTACTCGTGGGCAGATAAATAAATCGCTGGTGTGAGAGCGATGGGCGAAAGGCTCAGCCTGTCGTCGAAGGTCGATATATTCATCCAGCCTTAATCCCAGTCACTGTTACTGTGCATGAACGTGCGCAGTGCCTTCAGTTGTAATAGCACATTGTAACTAGGGCTGAACGATTATGGAAAATAATCTAATTGCGATTTTTTTTGCCCCAATATTGCGATTGCGATGCGATATGCGATTATTTTTTAAGGTCTTTGTGTTCTGTATTATTAAACAAAGACAAGCAATACATCATATAGTATGGCCAATACTATATTACATTAATTTTAAACTGTTCTTTCCTGGAAGACAGACCTCTGTTATGATGACATGAGGTGATGCATGAATTGATGACTGACATTTTTATTTAACTTCTTCAATCACAACAGTATATTTGAACATACACAATAGTTTATTTTTAGCTTACAAACATCTGAGCATAAAGTGCTGACAAGGAACCCTGGTGTAAACATTAAAATGAAAGTCAGTGCAATGTGCAGATTGCAGAAATATACATAAAAAAAATCAGTGGCTTTACCACACTCAGTTTTTCGACATCTGTGAACTACTAGACAGTCATTCAATTAAAAAATAATATTAAATAAATAAAACTAATAAATAAAAAATACACACATCTTACTGATCTCTGCAGTCAGTAACATTACACATAAAGTGCAAACATAATAGCAATTGTATAAACACACACACAAACACGCCTTTAAAATTTAAAGGCGTGAAATTGGACGGTCTAGCCTTCTGATTAGCTAATCAGAACTAGCCTTCTGATTAGCTAATCAGAACTAGCCTTCTGATTAGCTAATCAGAACTAGCCTTCTGATTAGCTAATCTCAGAACTAGCCTTCTGATTAGCTAATCAGAACTAGCCTTCTGATTAGCTAATCAGAACTAGCCTTCTGATTAGAATAGAATAGAATAGAATAGAATTCAACTTTATTGTCATTGCACATGCACAGGTACAGGGCAACGAAATGCAGTTTGCATCCATCCAGAAGTGCTTTAGTGATATAGATATATTACAATATATATTAGCAATAATATATATATGTGAGTATATTACAGAAATGGGTCTATTATGGTATGTTATAATGTACACGGTATGAAGTATGTTGTGAATATTCTATAACTATAAGTATGTACAGGCTGTAGTGAGTACAAGCTATGTACAGGATATGAACAGGATATAAATATGAAAAACTATACAGAATATGAAATAAATAACTTTACAGAATCTGGGATATACAGCTATACAGAAATGGGAACTATGCAAGTTGTAAACAGTTGTAGGATTAAAGATTATCGAATGTACAGAATGATTATTTACACAGAGCTATACAGTAGTGCAGTTAAGATAAGTGAGGGTGTAGATAGTTTCTACAGAGGCTATATAAAGTGCTAGTGGTTGTGAGTGGTGGTTCAGTCCATGTTATTATTGTGTGTTTGAGGGTACAGTTGTCCATTGTGGGTGTGTGTATGTTCAGTCCATGAGTTTAACGTGGGTCAGATGTCAGGAGGCAGAGTTCAGGAGTCTGACAGCTGTGGGGAAGAAGCTGTTCCGGTACCTGGTGGTCTTAGTCCGGAGGCTCCTGTAGCGCCTCCCAGAGGGCAGGAGGGTGAAGAGTCCATGTGATGGGTGACTGGGGTCTTTGATGATTTTCCCAGCCCTTTTCAGACACCGCTTCCTGTAGATGTCTTTTATGGCAGGAAGTGGTGCTCCGGCGATGCGCTGGGCAGTTTTCACGACCCTCTGCAACGCCTTCCGGTCCGAGGCAGAGCAGTTCCCGTACCAGACTGTTATACAGTTGGTCAGGATGCTCTCGATGGTGCAGCGATAGAAGTTCAACAGGATGTCTGAGGACAGGTGGTTCTTCCTCAGAGTCCTCAAGAAGAAGAGGCGCTGGTGAGCCTTCTTGACCAGCTTGGAGCAGTTGGTCGTCCAGGTGAGATCCTCGGAGATGTGGACTCCCAGGAACTTAGCTAATCAGAACTAGCCTTCTGATTAGCTAATCAGAAGGCTAGTTCTGATTAGCGTCACCGCTGTCTCGGTGGAGTTTAATAAACTCGGCCGTCTGCTTCTTGCTATCTAAAATATAACCAGACACTGGTGTAAATTCTCGACTGTCTCATACTTCTGTTTAATAAGTTTTCTGTTTGACGTTTAGTCAGCTGTGTGAAAACCAAGGAGGAACCCACCCGGGGGATTAATAAAGTTTTATTTTATCTAATCTAATAACTTTAATCTCAGCCAAACCGATTTACTCACGAACAAACAAAACACTGAAAAAAGCCCAACAATAACATTTTTAGGTTGTCTAAGTGACTTATATATTACGTTTAACCCGAGCAGCGAAACTCCGCGGTGATCTGAAAATGATGTGCCGGGAGTTGTGCCGTTCTCGGCCGCATCAGTAACCCTCGAGCTCCCGGCTAGCTGTCGAGCTGGTGGGTAGCAGACGCCTCTGAAAACGTCGAAGCAGTTTTGCAAATATGGGATATCTTGATAAACCGAGCAGATATTTGATGTTTACACAACTACTTTCTCGCCTGAAAATATGTTAAAAGTTTATTTTGTGACCCAGAAAGATTAGTATGAGTAATTTTAAAACTTAGTAGCGGCCGCCATTGCTGGAAACTGGAGTTTGGCTGGGCCGCGCTATGAATTCTGGGATATGGTAGTAATTTGGACAGCCTTCGGCGCGTCGCTGTGACGTAATCGGTCTACAAATGCGGCCTCAGGAGGATGCAGCCCATGAATTTGGACATGTCCAGAGTATAATCGCAGCCTTTGCGGTTAGAAAATTGCACTTGATCATGTCGCGATATTATCGCAAATGCGATATATCGTTCAGCCCTAATTGTAACATTCAGGCATTGATCTTACACACTTACATGTATTTGTTACAGCTTCAGCAGAGAGAAGCAACTCGCTGTGTGCTTTAAGGACGTCACATTTGTACAAATGGCTTTCGTGCTCTGTGGGCAGATGTTGGAGGTTGGAGGTGTTTCCCTCTGTGTTGTCATCAGTGTTGGCTCATCACACTCATCATTTGATGTTACTCTGTAAAATGCCATTTAACAATTTAAACCTACACACACCCTAACACATTTGTGCCTGTCCTAATGAGGACACACACGTGATGTTTTTCTCTGTCGAGCCCACAGCAGCAGATGAAAACGAGCACGCAGAGACTTGGAAAGTGATCAACACAGTGACTGTGCTCTACAAACAGGTGAAGATGCAGCCGACTGCTCATCTTGCTGAAGTTCAGGCTGCTGGACTGGAGTCTGCGTTCACTCAGCTTTAACAGCACTCTCGGTTCTTGGCTAGGTTAGCGTTAGCATGCTGTCCATGCTGAAGTTGTGCTAACAGCATCGTGCACTCGTTTCTGGCCTGGAGCAGTCTCCACTTTACCATCGCGCTCGTCTTTTTTTGTGCAATGTCCACGCTGTGGACTGCACCGCTGTTTCCCTCGTCCTCCGACACATGTACTGAAGTCAGCTGACCGTAGCGAGGGTGCGAGAACCAACAAGTGGGATGGATAGGCAGGCAGACGAATGATTCTAAGCAGCTAGACTACTGTTCGATATAACGATATATACCGTCTGATGATATGAAAACATCTATTGTTTCATATTACCCCATCGTTTGTTTCGTGGTGTTGCAAAACAAACTGTTTACTGGAATATTTTTCATGGTTTTGATGGTCACTGTAGAATTTCTTAAAGTTCTGTCTTTGTCTTATATTTAACCTCCTAACAACCGAACTCTTCCACGGCATGCATGTTCCACTCAACGTCCTCGTAAGTGGATATCAGGCCCAGAAACATTAAGTATTTTGGTCTAGACAACCCACATATGTGGACGCCAGGTCCTAGGAGGTTAATATAACCACACTACGGACGGACAAGCGTCTGCTTTTATGCGTTGTCGTTAGCAACAACGACGCGTGGCTCCGCCGTCCGCTTGTTTGCTTTCCACATGAACCTTTCACAATAAAGCTAAGATCCTGTTGAGATTTTTCAGAATAAACTGAATTATGTGAAATAGTATGCAGAGTGTTTACGGACCAGAAGCAAAAAAAACCCCAAAAACGTCGGGTGCTAAAAAATAAACCTTAGAACAGGCTTTCCCCCGCAGCACGCCGTGTAGTAAATACAAAGAAAACTCTAGGTACACGACGCCCAGCTGAAAACACTTCACACAAGTCGAGCTGATTCACAGAATATATATCGTTGTTGGGACGATAAATGTCTTCTGTCGGGATATGAGATTTTGGTCTTATCGCACAGCCCTATGGACTACTGCTGGGTTCTCTACAAGAACCGGTTCTGGATTCCCGTTCCTAATCAGGACTGACAGCACGTGGTGTAGGGCTGCTCGATTATGGCAAAAATGATAATCACGATTATTTTCACTGAAATTGAGATCACGATTATTTGACGATATTTATTTAACCCTTTAAGACCTACTATAGAACCAAGTCCACCAGAGCTTATATTATTTTTTTTACATGCTGTAGTGCCATTTGTGGGAGCATTTCAAGTTGCTATACATCAATACAACTGTTATAGCCCATATTTTACTAATATGTATGCATTAAGTCCATAGTAATTACATAAATTGCAAAAAAGTGCAATAAACTACAAAAAAAATTGAAAATCGTTTTTGTTTTGTTTACATATATTTCTACTTGGAGAAGTTTAAGAGGTTTATCCCTCAAAACTTTAAATACAATAAAGTTGCAAAAAATAGTTTCCCACCACAGGAAATTTATTTTGAGTGTCTTCATAGTTTTATTTTGGAGATACACCAATTTTTATATACTGCAGGAAAAACAAAAAACAATCCTATGATGCAAATTTGCAAAGAAAACAGCAGGTGCATCATTTCACTGTGGGAAGTGTTACGAACAGCTGATGGATCGGCAAAGCGTGTTTCTGGAATATTATGTTTTTGTTCCTGCAAGCGCTTTTTATGCAATTTTTGCAAAGCTATATGTGGAAGGAAACCGTGACCGAGGACAAGCTGGTGGCATCAGATGTAAGTACAACTCCTCCGGTTTCATATGCAAAACAAATTATTGCGCTAGCTTACACGGTTCAGGTTCTACAGGGATTTAAAAATAGTTACACAACACGGAGCGTGCTGCTCTGACCGGCTTTAAAGGGTTAACAATGACTTTAAAAAATAATATAACATAGTGTGCAACACCACTGAAGTTTTTTTTTTTAAACTCTCTTTTCAACCAACGGCAGTCACTCTCCTCTCCAAATAACTTCTGCTTAGCTTTCCGAGCTTCCCTCGGGTCCTCTTAATCAGCGGTCTCCAACCTTTTTTGCGCCACGGACGGTTTATGCCCGACAATATTTTCACGGACCGGCCTTTAAGGTGTCGCGGATAAATGAGGGAGGGGCTAATAATCGGCTCAGTCATTTTTAATGATCGTTGAAAGCCCAGATCGTAATCGTGATTAAAATTCGATTAATTGAGCAGCCCTAACGTGGTGTTCTGCAGTAAACTGGACTAACCAACAGCAGGACCCTTTCAGTAAGTTATCGGCACGTTTGTAAGTCGATCGATAATGAACGTCCTTAGCTAGCTAGTTAAGATGAGCAGTTGGTTGGCGTTGGTGTTGGTTAGCTAGTTTGTGAACATAAATGAGTATAACCTGACTAAAGAATCACTCTGAGCTGAGGGATGTTCCTGCAGCTGAGATGGGTTGTGTCAAAACGTTACCGTTACAGTACTACAGTACAGTTTATTATTCAACTAAGAGCAGCAGGCTGGACTTTTCAGATCATGTGTAGAGCTGATCATTAAATAAGTGCAAAGAGCAGCATGTTTGTGTGCCTGCACATGTGTGAGGACAGTAAGCTGTCATTAATGGAGGATTTAATGCAGAAGAAGAAAATGTATTCTTCACTCACTGCCTGTAAAATTAGTGACATTTTCCAGGTTTGTTGTAACACACCTGATGGAAGTAAAAGAACCAGAATTAAAACAGCAACAGTGTTTCTGTGCTGTAACCAACAGTCTGTGTTCCCCAATGACTCGTTACAGTTACTTATAGTTGTTGTCTTTTTGTGAAATGAGTTCTCTCTCAGTGGGTCAGCAGAACATCTGGAAAGGGAGGAAGTTTCTCCAAACCTCTGGATGCAGGAATGGTGTCTGAGTTTTTCTCTGGGGTGGATGTATCTGTGCATAACAGTGTGGACTCTGGGTCCTGTAGTTAAATACAGAATAAATTGTACGTCTATGAAACCTGCTGCTGCTGTTTTTATTGAAAGTGTCCATGTTAGCCGGCTGTAGAGGGCTCTGTGAGTGGACCGGATCGAACCTTCAGTTTCAGATCATCTTCAGTCTGATGTTAAAATCTGAAAGCACCGCTGGTTTAATTTCCAGATAATTCTGACTCTGGGCTTGTGTGTGTGTGTGCAGCTGATGCCATCGGTCTGTGGTGGGATAAGAACTCAGGAGAGCCGAATCTTAGAGCACGACAGTAACATAGGTGTGTAGCATTGCTAGCTAGCAACAAGCTTGTGCCTAATCTAATCCGGCCACCACGTTAAGAACAGGAGCCACAGAGGGATGTTACGTGTGGTATTGAACTGTAACATGTTCACATGTGAGTCTTTGTCATTAGAGTGATGTGGTTGGATTTACCTTCATGAGTCACAGTTAACCCATCAGCTAATCGTTTGAAAACCGCCACATAAATGTATCCAGCGGCTGCGCAGTGACTGCACCTCAGGTCACGACTGCGCAGACAACGTGGCAGCTCCAACAAACAGGAAAAGTTTGGCTTCATTTTTGTACCATGGGAGGAAGTAAAGTGGTGTCTTCTGTGTGCTACACACTCATTGATTCACACAGTGTGTGTTGTCATGTAGGACGGGGCCAGAGCAGCAGAGCAGACGCTTCAGTCTGAGCTGTGAGTCAGCGGCTTCAGACGCCGGCCCGTCGTGGCCTCCATTAAAGTGCTCCAGGTCTCCCCGCCTCTTCAGCCGGGCCTACTTTCACTCACTCACTGTCTGTGAGAGTGATGTAATCATCTGTCAGTGCCCCACTTCATGATATCTAAGGTTGAGTTTAGATTTTTGTATTTAACTTGTAATGTCTCTGCCTAACCAGAGAGGGAGCTAGTGCTCCAATGACTCATTGAATAACTCTATTATTTACCTTAAATCATAGACCCTCTGTGGGGTGTGTTAGCTGAAGCATGGTCGAGCACGGTGACTGCAGTAGAAACATGTCTTTGTTTTTAGCAAAAAAGCCCGATGACAGCAGTGAAGATGATGTTTCCATCGTTTGCAGGAGTTTGTTACACACACTGTGACAAGTAAAGACACAGAGCTGTGACCAAGGAGGTGAAACACATTTCCCAGCATCCATCAGCAGCGCCTGTGATCACTGTTTACACTGTAACAGCTGGAGGGAGGGCTCGCTCACATCACCTGTTTAACTTCCACACAACTTTATTCCTTTGTTCTACAAACAGTTTTACAGCATAAACATTATTATATGATGTTCAAACAGAGACTGGTGCACAGTGCTGGTTTATAGGCTGAGCCTTTACTCTCCAAGCCTGCAGCTGACTGAAGCACCTTATATTGTTGTTTCACTGAGCTTTTTATTTAAAGCATGTTTTAAGTGCAACAGGAGTTTTTCTTATGAGCACTGTGTGTTACGTGCAGCTGTGGTTTGCATTGTCGGGAATATTCATGTAATCATTTGGTGATTTAGAAAATGTATAAATGATGGTCTGCTCTACTCTAATGTGAGGCTGCGTCTCTGTAACACTGATGGAAGCTCGGATACTACCACACACACACACACACACACACACACACACACACACACACACACACACACACACACCAAGAACACCTGTTCAGTCATTACATTTGATGACATCTGTGACACTGACGAGGATCCTTCTGTATGTGACCTGTAGATCAGTGTGATGCTGGGAAACCCTGGGCTTGGCTAGAGGTGAGCTGATCATTACTAAAATAAAAGTAAAAGTCAGACTGTCACATAAAGACTCCCAAACTTTGGAATACAGATGTTCAAAAACTAAACAGATCGTCTGCAGGATCTATGAACAGCACCAACACGCTCCCTTTCCTTCCTCCTTAAATATTTTTATTATTAGTTTGAATTCAGGTTAACAGTTTGGACAAACACTCATCAGACCCGATGATATAAGCTGTGAGACGGTCAGCGGGGCTATGAAGGCTGTGTGTGGGGAGGCGGTCACATCACATCGTGCAAGGAAGCGACAGCTTAGACAACATCAGAGCACTTTTGCAAACAGGCCCCATCTCGACAGATGTAGCCGGGACCCCCCTCCACGTGACTCCTGCTGGTGCTTCCTGTGCTGGTGCTTCATGTCAGTGAGACGGCTCCTCAGAGAGCCTTGTCCTGTGCTCGCCTGTGTTCCAGCTGGTGACAGGAGGTCTTGTGGTCTGGACTTCTGTTGCCTTCTTGTCTCCGGGGTGGTGGAGCTGCAGTTTGTCTGCAGGGTGAACAGCTGATGATATTGCTCAGTTATTTCTTTGAAATTTGTGCACCCATTCCTCACCCCCCACAAATAGATCTACTGTATTGGGGCTGAGTCACGACGTGGTTCATAATTAGCATTATGGTAAAGAGCAAATCCCACAGAGCCCTTGTTCATCATGGTTGCCAGACTCACAGAATTAAAAGAAATGTGCACGTTTCACAAGCTGCAGCATGAATGTGATGCAGTGTTGATGCTGAAATGCTATATTGTGCAGCCCTATATAAAAATGAGAGGGTCCACCAAGCATGGCAACAAGAACAGTCTCATCCTGTGTAGCTGTTGAAGTCGTGGTTAGCAGACTGTTGATCACAGGCTCCACCTTTTCCTTCTGAAAAGTGTGAGGCGAGCAGCTGACCGGCTGCTGGCTCTCTAACCTTCAGCACCTTTAGCATAGGCTGCTCAATATTTATGAGCGCAGGGCCTCAGACAGACGTACGACCTATTGATTCTCTGTTTAATCATGCAGACTGTGGGAACAAGAAGCTGGCTCAGCTTTATGTTGCCTTCTCTGATATGATAGCTGGGTGCTGTGGTTGTTGCAGGTTGTGTTTAAAAATGCATCGTTTGCATAAGGAAGTGTCTGCCTCCAGTGTGATGGAGCACAGGCTGTAGGGATCTGCTAATGCCTCGGCTCCCACCATGCTTTCCAAAAATGGGGCTTGATCTGCAGTTAGTGTCACAGACAGAGAGCTGCATCTGTTATAGTGTTTGAATAGCCCAGTGCTCAGCTTTGTGTTCCACATAAACAATAGAGCCATCCACAGAGCAGGTTTCTCATCTGCTTTGTAAAAGGGGGCAGATCCCGGGGCCCCTTTCCCAGCATGCATGCATCCACACATTCAGTCATACAGAGATCACAGCTGGCGTGGACAAAGGGCTGGACATAAAGGAGCTGACCGGGTGGATGTGGCAGTGGGCAGGGCCGTGACCTTTGGAAATAACTGTGGGAGCTGAGAGGTACCTCTGAGGAAGGGGAATGAAATGAAGATGGGGGTAGGGCAACATGTAGGGTGTGTCTGTGATCAAAACAAAGCAAGTGTGAGCTCCACGTAATGACCGATTGACCTAAGAAGAGAAACGACACCTCCTGCCTGCACACGTACTGATTTAAAGTATTATAACGTTGATCATTTGTACATGCTAGCAGAGATCACAGGCTGCACCCAGCTGACCAGGTGTTGACTAAGGCTCAGACACCAACATGGACAGCTGGAGACCCCGCCTGAGTGCACACATAGGTGCATTGTAATGGAAATCCTCTGCTGACGAGTCCACGAGGCTCTATCAGAGCTGAACGTCACGTCCAAAATATCATATCTGCTTAATGAGTAACTTGATATCAACTACTGTTGAGACTCAAGTGTTATGTGATGTAGTGACTCCAAGTTTCAAGGTACATATTAACTTGTATTATACATATTTTGGTTCAGAGGTCGCGACCTCTATAGATCAGCACAAACTGCTTTGTTGTGTGTCTGACAAACAAAAGCTAAACCAGTTCCACACCACTGAAGCTGCAGCATTTTTACAAACCAGTTCTGCTTCATCCGTTTCGTTCAGCGATCCGCTTTCGCCCTTCTCGTTCTCCGTCGCCGCCATGCTTTTTCCACCATGTGCGTATGAAAACACTGCGCATCTGCGTTTTACCCATATTCTATTGCCATATTTCATTTTCTTATCATTGCCCAACATTATACTGGCATTACCGTGAACGGTATGATATGGCCCAGCCCCAGTCAGAGGTCAAGTTTTCTGCAACATTTTTGAATTCAATGAATCAAGAAGGTCACCTCGGATCTTCACGTTGATATCGTAGGTCCATCTGCTAAAACTCCTGGATTAGTTAGGATCCCGGCCTGCTTGCTCTACGCGGCGCCTTCCCATCATGACACCACGCTGGAATCCACTGGTGTTTGTAGAGGCGTCTGCATGCCCAGGTGCTGGATGTTATACACCTGTGGCCATGGAAGTGACGGGAAAAACTGGATCCAGTCATTTGGTTGGGTTAGTGAATACTTTTGGTAATACAGGGTAGAAAGCAATACTGTGTTCAGCCACGCCCCAGGCCTAACGCCGTCAACCTGACTCAGCATCTGCCCGGCACGCACCAAGGATCACGCCCAGCCTTCATCCAGCTGTGCCCTCTTCTCCTCAACCAACTCAACCTTTGAATCTATTATTGTACGATCTACAATATAAAGGAGGCGACTGTTGTGATTTGGCGCTGTATAAATAAAATTGAATTGAACCACTTTAATATTTAGACTGTTACTCTGTCAGCCACTGGGCCTGTTCCAGTCAACCCACTGCTTCCAGACTGGGAGTCCATGTGAGGACAGATTACCCAATAGGTTTGGTATCCTGGTCACTGCTTTCAGATCTTTTCAATCATACTTACCTGTACATGCCCTTATCGTATGTGCAGTCCCTCACATGTGTCTTTGCACATGTTACACTGAGTGATGTACTGAACAGTTGTAAAGAGATTTCCTGTCATTGCTCTGCACTGCATCTCCTCATCCTGAGTCCCAGCAAACTTGAGGTTCTTGTGTTTGGAGCTGAGCGCTTCATTAAAGAGGCTGGTCGTTACATCGGCCCTCCCACCACGTGCTAAGAATCTTTTTGTTATATTTGATCAAAAACTGAGCTTGGAATAGTTCAAAGGTCATCTGTGGCTCCTGGACTACTTCCTGTCATTTACTTAGGAGGTTAAAAGTAAAGATGGCACCATACCACTTTTTTATGTCCAACGCTGATATCATAAGGTTGGATATCTGCCCACAGCGGTATGAATCCGATACAGTCTATTTTATAATCGATACAACTGTTTGAATGTTTCGCTGCATTTTGTAACATTGTAACACTAAAGCTGTTCTGTCACACCTGTATGCCTAAAACACACTGCAGTGCAGTGATGCTAATCTTTGCATTGAAACTTTTAGCAGAACTTTAAATCGAAGTATTTAAAGTAATATTTAAAAATACATTTAAAATGCAGAAAAGTGCAATATCAGCACAAACTAATGTTTATAGTCAACAGCTGAAAAGAAACAAACAGGTTGCAGAGTGGAGCCTTTTATACTTACAGCTGAGTATAAACAGACATCCAGAGTAGAAAGCAGTGAAATGCAAACATGACACTCAGTGTGAGCTCTTTCTATCACCTTTAACCTCAGACTGAAGTTAAACTCAGCCTGAACCAGGAAATAACTGCCAGAACATTCACCTTCTTTTGTTTCATTTTTTGTAAATAGATCACTTTTACATTTCCATATATGACATTTAATTTGTATCATATTTGCTTATCTGTTTTCTTTTACTTGGTTTAAATGTGTTGTGCAGTTTATTTCGGTTTGTCAGGTTCACACTGATGGTGTTACAGTCCCAAAAACACTGTACGTGTCAAATATGATACATATGATCTGAAGAAGTGTTCTCATAGTTTGTTTTTTTGAGCCACGAAACTGTTTATCCTGTAACAGTTTTTCACAGTAAAGCTTGAGCCTCGAAGCAACGACAGCGACCGACGCATGAAACGATACATTTTTAGACACAAGTTGTAACGGCCGCCGTTTCCTTTGTGAGTATTTATTACACGGCGTGCTGCGAGGAAAAGCGTCTAACGTTTGAGTCTGAGGTTTATTTTTTAGCACCTGGCGGCTCTTTTTTAATTCTCATCCGTCAATACTCTGCATACTTTTTCATGTGATTCAGTTTATTTTGAAAGGTCTCAACAGGATCTTGAGCTTTATTGTGAAAGGTTTACGTGGAACATAAACGAGCGGACACGCGATGGTGTTACCGTCGTTGTTGCTAACGACAACGCATAAAAACAGGCGCTTGTCCGTCTGTAGTGTGGTTGTATTAAATATAAGAGAAAGAGAGAACTTTAAGACATTAATACAGCCACTACAGTGACATCAGAACCATGAAAAATATTGCCGTAAACAGTTTATTTTGCGACACCACGAAACAAACGACAGTGTAAAATGAAACGGTAGATGTTTTTACATCGTCATCCGATATATATGGTTATATCGAACAGCCCTACTGCAGGTTGTTTCAGGTTTTCCTCAGGTTACCACTTGAACCGTCTGTTATGCTATATTAATGTATTCACTTTAATATTTGGTGCAGCTGTGCACAGCTATTAGCTGAAGAAATCAGATGGATGGTAATGTCCCTGCTGAAAGGACCTCCCAGTGGGGTTTGGGAAAGAAGGAGAACATGGAAAACTGTAAACGGGCTTTGGTGACAAATGTTCCCAAGAATCCAAAGTGAGATGGTTTCTGTGGAAAACGCAAACAGCTGGACATGCACACACTTATTATTTTCATGGAGGTGCTGGCGCTGATACTTTGTGCTTATTACTGCTGTTTTTAAACACTTTAACTTCAGTGTAGTTGGATTTACCACACACACACACACACACACACACACAGACGAGAGCAGAGATGTGGCTGTAAATAAAAGCCAGCTGACAGCAGAGTGACTCACACAGCTCGTCTGTCCCTGCAGACACACACTCTGTTACTCAGGTGTGTCTCACACGTCTAGACAAAACAACGGAAATGTTGCTGCGCCACATACTCGGAGACTTCTGCTTAAAAACCAGAGTGGAAACAGAAAGCGTGGCTTGCAGACGCAGATTAAAGTGAACCTCTGTGCTTTGTGTTGTTTGTGTTGTTGGGAGGCCACATTCCTATTGGTCTGTTTGTATGAGCGGGTTCATATCAGGTCAAAAATCACAGCTTTGTTTGAGATGCAGTGAGGCAATAAAAGAAACAGTCATAGTCTGGAATTGTGAGGATTTACATGAGAGGACATAAAGAAATGTCTGTAGCAGGTTTAAAGTCACCACAAATAAAACAAAAGCAGTGGTGTGTGGAACAACTACACCATCAATGAATGAATGAGACCAGTGACTAAAAATACCTCAGTAATCACTTCTTGTATGACTTTATTCGTTTTCTGTATCGTGGTGTGTTACAGTATGAATGATGCACACCGTTGGAACATTTATAACAACCACTTCAGTAAATGTTCATGTACACACACACACACACACACACACACACACACACACACACACACACACACACACACACACACACACACACAGTGAGCTGGTGTTTAAATGGTGTTTAAAACCAAAACAACAACAAAACAAATGTTTGGGTGCATCTGGGACTGTTGTCCTAGTGGGAAGAATCAGGAAGGAAGGAGGGAATATTTGGAAAGAAAACACCAAGCAGAGCTGTGTGAGACGCATTGATCGCTCCTGGTGAAGAAGGCAGCTGTCACTGACTGTACAATAATCATTTGTAGTTTCTGTGAAGTCGTTTGTGTCTGTGCGCGACGTACCACACTACGTAAGCATGTAAAATGAAACCAGCATTCCTGTCTGCGGCTCAGGAGCCAGGTGAAGGTGAAGCCTGAGTTGGTCCTGATGTGTTTAGTGTGGAAATGTTTGATGGACAGCGCTTCATTCTAGGAGCAGGTGCTTAACTGAGCGAGGCGTGCTGTGTAAGATCGTGTAGAAAAACCTGTTCATGAGTGGCTGTCAGTGTTATGGCACGTGTCTGTGGTGTGTGTGTGGAAAAGACTTCTGTCTGTGGGAGCTGCTGGTGAAGATGCTGCTCGACTCCTCTGATCAGCTTAAATGACCTGCCTCAGTGGGTCCACAGGGAACTACAATGGACCAAGGAATCCACACCTTGCTTGCCATGATAATCTCCCACACTCGTTTCCCCCTGAAAGCAGCCACTGATTAAAACCTGCTGTTTGGACCGTACAGATTTGTTATTCTGCCATGTTGCTAGGCTACGGAGTGCTCTGTGAGTGTGTCGACAAGGAAAGTTCGAACGTTTATGTCGTCCTCAGTCTTGCACTTAATTAACCCTTCATTCAGTGAGCTGTCAGTTACAGTAAACCAACAGCAGAGATCATTAAAACTGGAGGGGTGTGTGTGTGTGTGTGTGTGTGTGTGTCTTCGTCACATCCCAGAAGAGTTTAGGTCTCTGCGTCAGATCACTGCTGGTTCCCATAACTCCCATTCCTTAGAAATGTTGGTTTCTGTAGAAGTGCCCACACTGACATATCGTCACTTCTGTAGACGTGGAGGAAGTTCTCCATCACAAATTGGCCAATATGGGAGTTTCAGAGTGAATTATGCAGTGTCAGCATTCGTCACCATTGATGGCATTGCTGCTTCAGGTTTTCCTGATCATGTGTCACGAGTTACTCGTTGCAGGTGTTGTGCTATCAGCATTTGTCAGCCTACTGAGACCCACTTGGGCCATAATACCAGCAAATGACCATCCTCAGCCGTGCATATGTTCCAGCACTGATATTAATATTGGTTAGCTCTGATGAGTAGTGCAACATAAAGCTGAGTGTAAAAGACCTGAATGAGATACTCATTTAATGACTGCTTCTTAGTCACGGCCCAGTGAAGCTTTCTGAAGCTCAAAAAGCTTCATTACTCACAGCTTATCGACACAGTTGTCTTTGGTGACATCTGGTGGCCAAACGATGAAGCGCAGCCTGAAGCTACAGATGGAAATGAACTGCTTCATTGTGACTGCCCACTCGAGAGCTGAGTTGGCAGCTCCTGTATAATATCATGTGATGACACTATCGGGCTATTGTGGTGCGTTTGTGTCTTTGATGAATAAATGATCCATATGTGGCGTGTTCTCTCTCCGTCTGCGTGCGTTCTCTGGTCTCGTGGTCCAAACACATGCAGATAGGGGGCTTAGGTTAACTGCCCATAGATGTGAGCCTGGTTCTGCCGCACGTTTCTTCCTGTTTAAAGGGAGTTTTTCCTTCCCACTGTCGCCAAAGTGCTCATAGGGGGTCATATGATTGTTCTCTGTATGGTTTATTGTAGGCTCTACTGTACAATATAAAGCAGCTTGAGGCGACTGCTGTTGTGATTTTGTGCTGTATAAATAAAGTTGAAGTGAATTAATCCTCCCCCCTTTTTCCTCTTCCAGGCCTTCAGTGTTACTGTGACCGCTGCAGCACCAACTCCAGCTGCACGACAGACGGTATCTGCTTTGTAGCCATCCAAAAGTCAGGCAGCCGGATGACCATTGAGCAGCGCCAGTGTGTGCACAATCGTGACTTGATCCCACGAGACCGACCCTTCATCTGTGCCCCATCTACCAAAGATGACAGTGGCATTTACCCACTGTGCTGTACCACAGACTACTGCAACAAAGAGCCAGTGACCCCCACTGGTAAGAGGACACCAGCCATATTGCCTCTTCATGCCTTCCTTTAATTATAAAGTACAGCTACTACGCTACTGCAGGTGGAAAAGCTTCTCAGTCGTTAAAACAAAGTGGAGCGAGAGCGTTAGAGTAGGAGGGTCTTTTTCATGAGTGCAGTGGGCACTTAGTGGACTGGTGCTGTACTGGTCTGCTGTGGTGCAGAGGGAGCTGAGGGTGACTGCACTGACATGCAGTTTAGAAAAACTGTTTGCATGTTTTTTTAAATAAATAAAAAAACACAACCCAAGTAAATATAAAATGCAGTTTTCATTAAACGCTGATTTATTAAGGTGGAAACGAGCTACGCAAAACTATCACGTGAAAAAGTAATTATGCCCTAAACCAAAGAACTGCTTCAAGAACTGCACTCGTGTGTTTGTGATAACTGGGAGTGAGGCCCACTCGTCTTTTCAGAATCGTTTTACATCAGCCTCATTGGAGGACTTTAGAGCACGACTGGCCTTTCATTGGCTCAAGTCTGGACTTTCCCAAAAATAAGTGTTGTAGTGATGTAGTGCGAGGTGGACTCGGATGGGTTTCAGGTGCATTACCCAGCTAAGCTTGAACAAACTGAGGCTGAACATAGTATTTCATAGTACTTCTACTTTTGTACTTTTGTGTTAGAGGTGAGAATTCCTGTTTTTCTAATGATGACATTTCGTTCGTCCTCCTCGCTAAATCCAAACAGCAGCGACTCTCATTCCCTCGCTGGTCTAAAACGCCGCTGTTGTCTGGTAGCAGACGAACACGCTCGGCGCAGTGCACCAGGTAGATCGTTAGATAGATGGGGGGGATTAATGATGCGTTCGCGGGGTCACATCTGCTGGTGAAGCTGCTGTGAAGTGCACGGTTGTGATGGTTTTTACCATCATGATGACGTCAGTATGGGCGCTGCTGGTGAAGAGAAGGTGTAACCAGCTGATTGAGTACACAAACCTAAGCTACACGTAGCTGCACACCAGGTTCAAAAAGCCCGATCCAGTGGGGATGTGTTTCTACCGCACTGCATGACTGAGGTCCTGAATCCACGTAAACCTGTGTCGTGCACTCTGAGATCCACAGAACGAGGACTTGAGGCTCGTCGTCACATTAACCTTTATGCTTCCAGGCTGCAGTCAGGCCAGCGCAGGTCCAGGCTTTGGGTCAGCAGGTATTCTGACCAACACTCTTTGTGTCTTGCAGGCCCCACAGCGACCCCTTCTCCTCTGGGGCCGGTGGCCCTCGCTGCTGTCATTGCTGGCCCTGTATGTGTGCTCTGCTTGCTGCTGGTTTTGGCGTTCTACGTTTGCCACAGCCACAGAGGCCTGGGCGCCGGGGGAGCCGGGGCCCACCACCACCATCGGGTGCCTAATGAGGAAGACCCCTCCATGGACCACCCTTTCATCACTGTGGGAACAACACTGAAGGACCTAATCTATGACATGACCACTTCAGGCTCTGGATCAGGTAAAACGCTACATCTCAGGGTCTGATTTGTGCAGTGATCAGCTGAAGGAGGATTTAGACATTTCAAAGGTATATAAAGGTAAAACAGCAGCATGGATTCATAGAAGAGTCCAGGGGCCAAACAGACACTTGACTGAAACAGAACTGTGACAGAGGTCTCGGACTGAGCAGCTAGAAGCGTACATGTAACAGGGGCAGGACAACATCTGCTCAGAGATGCTTCCAGGCTTTTTGATGACAGCAGAGGAGATGCTTCACAGTGCTGAACGTGGCCCTGTCTTTGTTTACCTGCTCCAATTCAAAAAGTCAGACTTGCTAATAGGGCTGGGCCATATTATACTGTTCACGGTAATACCGGTATAATGTTAGGCAACGATAGGAAAATGAAATATCGCGATAGAATATGAGTAAAACGTGCGTGCGCAGTGCCTTTGTTTTCATAAGCACATGGCCGATTGTTGAGTGAAACAGATGAACCAGAATTGGTTTGTAAAAATGGTGCAACTTCAGTGATGTGGAACTGGTTTGGTGTTTGTCCGTCAGATACACAACAAAGCACATTTTTTTGCAGAACATGCAAGCGGCCGTCGTTATTGTCGTATTTGTCGGACTAAGATGCTCTTAAATCTGGGAGTAATCTGGGTCCTAAACTCCGTATGCTTCAGGTCAAACAACACTGCAGCATCACTGAGAGTTAAAAACTGTCTAAATTCTTTCATCTTTAATAAAACGATCAGCATTGCTGCTTTACCAGGTGTAACTATAAAGTTTAACTTCCAGGCATCCATGAAAACAAAATGTATTACATTTAACGGAGTTAGAAGTTAGCAGGAAGCTAGCGGAAGTTAGCTCGCTAGTTTCGCTAGTTACCTAAGCATGATATAGCATGTTCTGACTGAGAGATTTCTGAAAAAAATCAAACGTACAGCTCTGCTATCACTTCCAACATAAATGAAGACAGGAAACTAAACAGCAGTGACGTTTGTAGGGTTACTGAAGTTGGGCTAGCTGGTATATAATGATGTGCTACGTGATCGCTAGCGACACAGCTATGTTAGCATAACATAAACGGTGAAGCTGGAGGACGAACACTAACACTTTTCCACTTATAAAAGTTAACGTGAAGGTAGAGCAGGGCGATATGGCCAAAAATATTTATCACGATATATATTTGAAAATTTGCGATAACGATATAACTGACGATATAATTGATGCGAGACAAAATACAACTCCACAACATTACTAGCACAAAAAGACAACCTTCCATTTATTTTCACTTAAACAAGAAGCTGGTTTTTATGTACATTAAAGCTTTATAAAAATGCAACAGTGCAAATGCAAATTCCTTGCTGAAAGTTTAACCAAAAGGCATTTCCAGTAGAAATGGGCTGACATATCCTGAGCATAACCATGTATAATATCCACTGAAGTTAAAAAGAGGTGCTTTGCAACATTAAACTGCAGTGTGCAGTACGCATTTTTCGGACCATAAGGTGCACGGGATTATAAGGCACATTAAGCGAAACAAAGCAGTCAGATAAATCAAACTTTATTAAACTCATTCTTCTTGCTTCCTCCACTTCTGTACCTTTGATTCATTAATGTTGAATTCTCTGGCAGCTGCTCTATTCCCACGTTGTTGCAGTATATTAATGACTAACCTCGTATTGTGGATGGATTATCTCAGTTGTTCTCCTGACTGAAGTTTGGTCCGTTTACAGCATCCTGCCATGCGATTGCATTTGTCTCTACCTATCAGGAACCTTCACGTTAACTTTTATAAGTGGAAAAGTGTTAGTGTTCGTCCTCCAGCTTCACTGTTTATGTTATGCTAACATAGCTGTGTCGCTAGCGATCACGTAGCACATCATTATATACCAGCTAGCCCAACTTCAGTAACCCTACAAACGTCACTGCTGTTTAGTTTCCTGTCTTCATTTATGTTGGAAGTGATAGCAGAGCTGTACGTTTGATTTTTTTCAGAAATCTCTCAGTCAGAACATGCTATATCATGCTTAGGTAACTAGCGAAACTAGCGAGCTAACTTCCGCTAGCTTCCTGCTAACTTCTAACTCCGTTAAATGTAATAACTTTTGTTTTCATGGATGCCTGGAAGTTAAACTTTATAGTTACACCTGGTAAAGCAGCAATGCTGATCGTTTTATTAAAGATGAAAGAATTTAGACAGTTTTTAACTCTAAGTGATGCTGCAGTGTTGTTTGACCTGAAGTATACGGAGTTTAGGACCCAGATTACTCCCAGATTTAAGAGCATCTTAGTCCGACAAATATGACAATAACGACGGCCGCTTGCATGTTCTGCAAAAAAATGTGCTTTGTTGTGTATCTGACGGACAAACACCAAACCAGTTCCACATCACTGAAGTTGTACCATTTTTACAAACCAATTCTGGTTCATCTGTTTCACTCAACAATCGGCCATGTGCGTATGAAAACAAAGGCACTGCGAATGCGCGTTTTACTCCCATTCTATCGCGATATTTCATTTTCCTATCGTTGCCTAACATTATACCAGTATTACCGTGAACGGTATAATATGGCCCAGCCCTACGTGAAGGTTCCTCATGGTTAGAGACAAATGTAATCGCATGGCAGGATGCTGTAAACGGACCAAACTTCAGTCAGGAGAACAACTGAGATAATCCATCCACAATACGAGGTTAGTCATTAATATACTGCAACAACATGGGAATAGAGCAGCTGCAGAGAATTCAACATTAATGAATCAATGGTACAGAAATGGAGGAAGCAAGAAGAATGAGTTTAATAAAGTTTGATTTATCTGACTGCTTTGTTTCGCTTAATGTGCCTTATAATCCCGTGCACCTTATGGTCCGAAAAATGCGTACTGCACACTGCAGTTTAATGTTGCAAAGCACCTCTTTTTAACTTCAGTGGATATTATACATGGTTATGCTCAGGATATGTCAGCCCATTTCTACTGGAAATGCCTTTTGGTTAAACTTTCAGCAAGGAATTTGCATTTGCACTGTTAAATTTTTATAAAGCTTTAATGTACATAAAAACCAGCTTCTTGTTTAAGTGAAAATAAATGGAAGGTTGTCTTTTTGCGCTAGTAATGTTGTGGAGTTGTATTTTGTCTCGCATCAATTATATCGTCAGTTATATCGTTATCGCAAATTTTCAAATATATATCGTGATAAATATTTTTGGCCATATCGCCCTGCTCTACTTGCTAACATATGCACAGTTTTTGACCAAAATAGGTTGATGAGCATGTTTCATAAATCTGACAGCAAGTGTTTGTTTTTTGCACAGGAAAGAAGTGATGTTAGTAAATGAGGGCCGTCGGGCCAAAGTGGACATGGTTTCTTTCCTTTAAAGCTTTTACCACGGTCAGGGTGCTGGTGATGTGTGCAGCACGACCCGGTTACTCGTCTTTGCACGTGGTGCAGTGAAAGAGTTGGAGGTTGGAAGTGCGTGCATGCTCGGATCAGCTGCAGGAAAGGGAAGCATGTCAGACATTTGAAGTGAATGCAAAAGGTGACTGTAATTATTTCATTGTGCATCAGGAGGTGAAAAACATCACACTTCGTTCACAACTGCTTTGGGAAATGTTGATTAGTCCTAAAATGTTTCAAATGTTCCTTATTTATTCATAACCTCAAGCTATCAGACTGGAGCTCGATGCTGGAACCTTCACAGCAGTCCCAGTTCCTTATGTGTCCCCTGGGAAAGTTCCTGTTCTAGCTTCAACACATCCACACGCTGCATCATTCCTGACAGGCTTTGCATTCATGCACACAATAAAGGTGTAATAGGTGGAATCACCAAAACTAAATTCCCGTGCAAACGCACGCATGAATCCCGCTTCGTCCAGCTGTCGTAGGGCCAGAATGATGACTTACAGGTAGGCAGTGTGTCACAGTGGGTGTGCACGCCCACAGACTGGCTCCAGACAGCTGTTAGGTGACGGCCGTGACCACGGCGCCATCGCGCTGTTTCAAACAGGAAGAAAACAGCTTTAAATGATACGAGATCTGGTCGACTGGATACGTTTTTGTATGCACTGATCCCGTCCTATAAAATGTGTGTTCAACGCTGTCCTGCATGGTAGCCATGAGTGATGACGGCACCTCCAACATGCTGCCGAGCATGTTCTGTGTGAGTCTGCACTTTTTTCCTGTGTCTCGTGAGCAGTTTTCCAAAGCAGTGAGACGATTTTCACACTTTTAGAGTTGTTCTTGGATCGTAGTTTGATGACTTTCAGTCTTTAACTCTGCTGCCATTAAAAGTTCATACAGTTGGATTAGAGCAGCATTCTGTCACAGGACTGTTTGTGCATACCTCTTCTTCACTGCTTCCTGTCTGTGATCAGAGAGCATGCACAGCTAGTACATCCCACCCATCCATCCACAAAACACCCACAGACTGGTCGGCAAACTCACCCTCTGATGTCACTGAGAGGATGACGAGCTGGTCCAGTGTTCTACCAACAGAACCCTAGAACCCTCGAGTGCCACAGACTTTCCCAGGCAGGCTGAGGACTGCGATCACAAACCCATCCTGGGGGGCTCTGCTCCAGATCGCCACGCAGCATTGCAGAGCTGTGTCAGCCAGGACATCCCTAACCTCCAGGGCCAATCTCATCCACCCCAGGGGCCCTGCTCCCCAGCCTCTGCTTCCATTACAGAAGGCAGATCCTCAGTGTTCCTTTCATTGTGTTAAGGTCAGCAGCATCCCACCACCACTGTAAATGGTGTGTGCAGAATACCACCTAAACCACTCCAAGGCTGGCCCAACAGGCTAACCAAGCCCAGTAAGACGGCTCCCTTCATCTTGCACCTTGTTGCAGCTGCAACTCCTTGCAGCAGCCTCAGAGGTGAGGAGCATGGTCCACTCAACGTCCTCAGCCTCCCTCAGAATGCGATTAAAGCAGATAAAGATATCATGGACTGAGATGTTGGCTCTCCCGCTGCACGTTTGGGTACACGTGTCCAACCACAGATCTGATGACACAATTTCTAAATCTGTTATTGACCTGTGACCTAGTGCGTCCTGGTGCCATGTGCCCCTATGAGCACCTCTGTGGTCCAACATCGGTTTGCACGGGTAAAGACTTGCCGTGGAGCCTGGGTCCAGGGTAGGTCCCAGACGGGGTGCACTGGACCCTCCATCTGTTGTTATTCACAGGAGTTAGACGGCTGATTCAGATGAAACCATCAACTACAGCAGGCTGTTTGTTTAGTTGATGGTTTTGAGAAAGTCTGTGAAATAAGAAATATTGGTTCTCTCCCCCAGTTTAAATCCCAACTCAAAACTCATCTGTTCAATCTGCATATTCACTGTGAATCCACTGTTTGTTCATTTTATCTTGTGCTTTTATTTTATTGCTCTTATTCTGCCATTGTTTTACTAAGTGTTTTATCCTATTGTAAAGTGTCCTTGGGTGACTTGAAAGGCGCTCATAAATAAAATTTATTATTATTATTATTATTATTATTATTATTATAAAAGCGGCTGAGGAAGGATCAAAAATCCTGTTTCAGTTGTTTTTATTTATTCATATACGACACAATGAAGTGTGTGTGTGTGTGTGTATATAATGTATTATTATAAGGGCAGCCGACAGCGCTGGAAGTCAAGTCGATAAATGGTAAATGGCCTGTATTTGTGTAGCGCTTCACTCGTCCCTAAGGACCCCAAAGCGCCTTACACATGCAGTCATCCACACATTCACACACTGGTGATGAAGCTACATTGTAGCCACAGCTGACAGAGGCGAGGCTGCCGGACACTGGCGCCACCGGGCCCTCTGACCACCACCAGTAGGCAGTAGGTGAAGTGTCTTGCCCAAGGACACAACGACCGAGACTGTCGGAGCTGGGGCTCGAACCGGCAACCTTCCAATTACAAGACGAACTCCCAACTCTTGAGCCACGATAAATGAATGAAGTTAAATTAAAGGAAAAACAAGTGGAACGTTAAAGTTCTCAGGGGTGTTGAGGTGGGCGTGGTCCCAGCACGGCAGGAGGATTTGTGGATCAGGAAGTCTCTCTTCATTTAAGGCTCTTAAGTTTATGAGTCATCAGGGGCAAAGCAAAAACATAATCACCTAATCAAGTCACCTGGATTTGACCAGATCAAACTCTATGCTAACACTGATTACTGACAACAGTCATGAGGTGGATGTCCAGATGGGGACGCAGACTTCAGTTCTGGATGTGCGTGGCAGGACCATCACTCATATATCCGTCCACTTCCTTTCAGGTCTCCCACTGCTGGTCCAAAGAACAATTGCCAGAACTATCATCCTCCAGGAAAGCATTGGGAAGGGGCGTTTTGGTGAGGTGTGGCGCGGCAAATGGCGCGGCGAGGAGGTGGCTGTCAAGATTTTCTCTTCCCGAGAGGAGCGCTCCTGGTTCCGTGAGGCTGAGATCTACCAGACTGTGATGCTGAGACATGAGAATATCCTGGGCTTCATTGCTGCTGACAACAAAGGTGAGAAACCAGCAGGCAGTGAGTGAATGGTACACAGCACGGGGTCATAGTTCACAGTCAGGAGGACGCAGAGTTTACCACACTGTCTGTCACACACATAAACGTATTCATTCATGTGTCCATTTACCTTTAGTTAAGCAGCTCGACCTGGCCCAGGTAACAGCCAGACAAACATATTAGAAAGTGTATAAAATCCCACATCAAACACACCAAAGTGATCCCTTAAGCAGGTGGTATGCATATACAGTACAATCAGGTCCAAAATTGGTGTTTGTACTTTTGGTGCCCCTGAGCAAGGCACCGTGCCTGCACGCTGCTCCCGGGTGCTGGATTGGTGGCTGCCCACTGCCTCCCTGAGTGGCTTAAATGCAGAAGATTCATTTCCTACAAGTCTAATAAAGTCTACATTGTTATTATTATTGAATATCAGAGCAAGAGGCATTTGTCAGGAAGTGCACCCGTTACCCCTCAGCTGTGGAAGGCTTATGGTCGTCACCCTGCTGAGCGGGCAGGCAGTGCAATAACAGAGTTTAAGGCTACGTTCACACTGCAGGCGAAAGCACATCCAATCCGACTGTTTTGACCCTGTGCGACCCATATCCCATCATGCTATGACAGTGTGAACGGCACAAATCTGACCTGGGTCACTGTCGTATGTGGTCCTGAATCCGATACATATCCGATGTTTCAGAAAGCGACTGCTGTTTGATGATGTCGCATTAAATCCGTCTTTTACGTCACTGACACAAGACGGACGCCAATTATCAGCGCCGGAGAAGACATCGTGAACGCTTCCTGGACATCCGGTGTAGATGTCAGTGAAACTGTTGGGAAGACATTATGAACAAATCTGCAGCTATGCTTTGAAGCAGCGCTCCTCTGAAACAGCAATAAGGATCATTATTAGGCCATAAGCAAAATTGGGAAACGTAAAGTCCGAAGTCTTTACATTAAGGCCATCAGTCAAACATACTGTTGGTCTGGCGTTTGCTGTCACATTTTATTTGTAGTGTGAACAAGCAGACAAAAAAATCGCATTTGAGCATTAAGACCTGCAGAGTGAACGTAGCTTAAATGTCAGGCTAGTTTGAATTGGTCACGTCTTTATATTGTAAGGTAAAGACCCGACAACTATACAAAGAAAACAGCACAGCTATGAGCAGCACTTTGGTGACAGTGGGGAGGAAAAACTCGCCTTTAACAGGAAGAAACCTCCAGGCTCAGGGAGGGGCGGGGCCATCTGGGGTGAGCGGTTACAGGAAGGACACGCTGAGCCAGACGTTAATAATCACTGATGTTCTTTTTCTTGGTGAATTAATTTTACACTGTAATTGAAATAATTCAGCTGAATTAGAATCTTCTTGCTGTTGATTTCTTTCCTTTATCATCGTTGTTTTCATTGTTTATTCATTTGTCCCTCAGACCCACAGTTTCAGTAACTTGCTACGTGCCTGCACGTCTCTGTCGTGGAAGTTAAGGACGTTAACGAGCACGTCTTCAGGTTTGATGAAGTTAGTGTAACGTTCTCTGCACACGTTCATTCCAGTGAATGCAGACGGGCAGCTTTCACTGGTGTGCAAGAACCTTTAATATTGATTATGAATTTCATAATAATGGTAACACTGGTTCCCCATCAGTGGGGAAAGGTAGCACTGGTCTTTAGTTGTCAGCAATGCTGATCCCCAGCGTTATCACTCATCAGCCGGTGCAGCCCACAGCTGCCCACTCTACAGTGAGCTCTAACTTGAGAGTGAACGCAGATGTTGGCATGTAGAAAGCTGAAGGTCTGATGGATGTAAACCCAGATTTGAATCATTTTCTTTCCACCCTGCACCTCATCCCTGAGTCGGAGACACAAAGGTTAGGGTGTGGTGCGTATCACACACTTCAATCAGCTGCTGGCTGAAACTTCAGCCACTGTGTCAGTACTGAGAGGAGTGTGATAACGATCCATGTTTCTGTGCCCGGCGTGTAGATAATGGAACGTGGACTCAGCTGTGGCTGGTGTCGGACTACCATGAGCACGGATCGCTGTTCGACTACCTGAACCGCTACACGGTCACAGTGGAGGGCATGATCAAACTGTCTCTGTCAACAGCCAGCGGCCTCGCCCACCTTCACATGGAGATCGTTGGCACGCAAGGTGAGAACCTCACGCCTGTATGTATCCAAGGTGAATCGGCGTCTAAATGTTTGAATAGTAAACACAAACGAGCGAGTGTGCCAGCTGTGCTGCTCAGCAGCCTGCAGACATGCTCAGAGGAGGCGTGACAAAAACCTCGTTCAGTAGCTCACATGAGGCATGTTTAAATCAGCCTGAGGAAACATGGAGTCTGTCAGATAGAGGCAGGCATGCTGGAGTATAGACATCAGTCTGAGCCGTCGCACACAAAGCCAGTGCTTATTGGTCAGAAATCACCCTTTGTTTTTGTTTTTTTGCCTGTCCCGTTTGGCTCTTTTGCATCAGAATTATTGTCTA